>NC_088242.1:7465253-7660253 GCF_036934945.1 Oncorhynchus masou masou
GAGGGACTGCAGACACACACAGAGAGAGGGACTGCAGACAGACACAGAGAGAGGGACTGCAGACAGACACAGAGATAGAGAGAGGGACTGCAGACAGACAAGACACACAGAGAGAGGGACTGCAGACACACACAGAGAGAGAGACTGCAGACAGACACAGAGAGAGGGACTGCAGACATACACAGAGAGAGGGACTGCAGACATACACAGAGAGAGGGACTGCAGGCAGACACACACAGAGAGAGAGGGACTGCAGACAGACACAGAGAGAGGGACTACATACAGACACAGAGAGAGGGACTACAGACAGACACACAGAGAGAGAGAGGGACTGCAGACAGACACAGAGAGAGGGACTGCAGACACACACAGAGAGAGGAACTGCAGACAGACACAGAGAGAGGGACTGCAGACAGACACAGAGAGAGGGACTGCAGACAGACAGACAGACAGACAGACAGACAGACAGACAGACAGACAGACAGACAGACAGACAGACAGACAGACAGACAGACAGACAGACAGACAGACAGACAGACAGACAGACAGACAGACAGAGAGAGGGACTGCAGACAGACAGACAGACAGACAGTCACTTTTGTTTATTATCTACCTCACTTGCTTTGGCAATGTAAACATGTTTCCCATGCCAATAAAACCATTAAATAGAATTGAAGTGAGAGAGTGAGAGAGGTGATTGAGAGGAAGAGTGGGAGAGTGAGGGAAAGTGAGTGAGTGAGTGAGTGAGGGAGTGAGGGAGAGGGAGAGAGAAAGTAAGAGGAAGGGAGATAGAGAGAAAGAGAGAGAGAGAGAGAGAGCTAGAGAGGAAGGGAGAGAGAGAGAGAGAGCGGAAGGCAGAGAGAGAGAGAGGTGATTGAGAGGAAGGGAGAGAGAGAGAGAGAGAGAGAGAGAGAGAGAGAGAGAGAGAGGAAGGGAGAGAGAGAGAGCAGAAGGCAGAGAGAGATAGAGAGAGAGGTGATTGAGAGGAAGGGAGAGAGAGAGAGAGAGAGAGAGAGAGAGAGAGAGAGAGTGAGTGAGTGAGAGAAAGGAAGGGCGGGAGGGGTGATTGAGAGGATGAACAGAGCCGACTGCGAGACATTCATCCTGGGCGCTAGTGGCGGTCGACAGAGCAATACATCACCGATCCCTCCGACCTGTATCTACTACTCATCACATCCAGCATGAAAAATAACTCTGAATACCAGCGGCCCTTTGCTCCTCAAGCATTGAGTCTGAAACCTTTTGCTCATCCCTCCTGAGCCTGAGAACACCAGGGGAGTAGCGGGAAGTGAAGACTGGCTTTACTGGCCATCAGTCCAATATTTTGGGAGGTAGAGGAAGGAAAAATACACCTTTGGTTGAGAAATGATGAAGAATATGGCACTCGTATTCATATTGAAATACTACAACTTAATATACAGTATGACTGGTCCACTATATTGATTATCTACCAATAGATAATATAGTAATAAGTCATAAGTCTTTTGTTAACTGGCAGAAAACAAAATAATTCAGTCAATATTCATATCGGTTATAGATTATGCCGATATCGCCTATATAAATGCAGCTGACCACTGGTTTGAAGCCGGTGGATACAGTTTATGCTTTATTATGGGAAACAGATTCAGAGCACTGGTTTCTGTATCTGTCACGTTCTGACCTTTATTTACTTTGTTTTGTCTTTATTTTGTAAGGTCAGGGCGTGAGTTGGGGTGGGCTGTGTATGTGTGTTTTTCTATGTTGGGGTTTTGAGTTCAGCCTAGTATGGTTCTCAATCAGAGGCAGGTGTCGTTAGTTGTCTCTTATGTAGCCTGGGTTTCATTTTTGAGTTGTGGGTGTTTGTTTCTGTGTGAATGTCTGGTTCACACGGTACTGTTTCGGTTTTCGTTTTGATCACATCGTTTATTATTTTGTATTTCAGTGTTCAGTTGGTTTGGAATAAATCATCATGAACACTTACCACGCTGCGCTTTGGTCCGATCCTTCTTCCACCGACGACAACCCTTACAGTATCAGAATGTAGGATGGAAGTTTTGAAGTCTTGTGGATCGATGTGTTGAATTCTTTTTAATTTATAACCTATTGACGTATGAGCTAACAGACCCAGTCTCAGGGACGGCTAACTCGAGAGATCTCCACTGAGTTAACGGAATCTGCTTTTATTTTTATTTTTTTAGGCTTACTTGTGAAATCGTCTGACGGGACCACAGTCTCTCCCGACCTCTCCAGGCTCAGCCTCCAGTATATCTGCAATAGTTTGTGTTGGGGGTCTAGGGTCAGTCTGTTATATCTGGAGTATTTCTCCTGTCTTATCCGGTGTCCTGTGTGAATTTAAGTATGCTCTCTCTAATTCTCTTTCTTTCTTTCTTTCTTTCTTTCTTTCTTTCTTTATTTATTTCTCTTGGGGAACCTGAGCCCTAGGACCATGCCTCAGGACTACCTGGCCTGATGACTCCTTGCTGTCCCCAGTCCACCTGGTCGTGCTGCTGCTCCAGTTTCAACTGTTCTGCCTGCGGCTATGGAACCCTGACCTGTTCACCGGACATGCTACCTGTCCCAGACCTGCTGTTTTCAACTCTCTAGAGACAGCAGGAGTGGTAGAGATACTCTTAATGATCGGCTATGAAAAGCCAACTGACATTTACTCCTGAGGTGCTGACCTGTTGCACCCTCGACAACTACTGGGATTATTATTATTTGACCCTGCTGGTCATCTATGAACATTTGAACATCTTGGCCATGTTCTGTTATAATCTCCACCCGGCACAACCTGAAGAGGACTGACCACCCCTCATAGCCTGGTTCCTCTCTAGGTTTCTTCCTAGGGTCTGGCCTTTCTAGGGAGTTTTAACTAGCCACCATGCTTCTACACCTGCATTGCTTGCTGTTTGGGGTTTTAGGCTGGTTTTCTGTACAGCACTTTGTGACATCAGCTGGTGTAAGAAGGGCTTTATAAATACATTTGATTGAATAATCTCAAACTCTCAAAAATGTGATGATTTGGTGCCTCTAGGGCAAATTAGACGCCTGATTAGAGGACCTTTTTACCGAAGAACGGGTTTGTTTTCTATGATTGTGTTGTGAAACCTCTGTGGTGCTTTAACAAATCTGTCGTTCTGCCCCTGAACAGGCAGTTAACCCACTGTTCCCAGGCCGTCATTGAAAATAAGAATGTGTTTTTAACTGACTTGCCTGGTTAAATAAAGGTAAAATTAAATTTAAAAAAATAATTACACGGACTCATCTGTAGAAGAGACCTTGGTCTTAGCCTGACTCAACAAAAAAAAACGTCAAAATTAAAAGTTCAAGAAATATATATAATTTTAATACTCATGTGTATTTCAATACTTTACATCCAGTATTTGGAGCAGTGCAATACATGCCCTATTGGCAAACGGTTTGAATGTACCAGATGCATTTCGAAGGTGTTTGCACTCTAACGTCTTATTCACACGTGCACTGTAACGTGCACTGTAACGTGCACTGTAACGTCTTATTCACACGTGCACTGTAAAGTGCACCGCCACGTTGTATTCACACGTGCACTGTAACGTGCACTGTAACGTGCACTGTAACGTCTATTTCACACGTGCACTGTAACGTGCACTGTAACATCTTATTCACACGTGCACTGTAACGTGCACTGTAACGTCTTGTTCACACACTTGAACATCTATGACACTTATTAACTAACTGGTTGTAGTGTAGCATTTACCCATCTGAGATGCTTAAACGATCTAGTGACATCAGCCAATGAATTAGCACTTCTCCCTGATTGAGAATGAGGCCCAGGTGTGGAGGAGGGTGGAAGTAGGTTTGAAGATGGGATGGCACTCAATTTTACGAGACAGCGATAATGAGTTTCCTTCTCCCTCTCCCACAGATGACCATGATATACAACTTACAATTAAGCACGGCCCGGTGATTCCATGATGAATGTTTATACAATGCCTAAAGGAGCAGCAGCGGATATAGAATCACATCGCTCACCGTGTCCACAGCCTCACCGATTATCAGCAAGGGGACGAGACCCATAGGACCATTTACAATTGACTAACCTCTATGACAGTCAGGCTGCCTTCATCTGTGCTTTATTTCCTTGTGTAACACTACCCGGGTGTCACAAACGGCACCCTATTCCCTATATAGTGCACTACTCCTTAATTGCCCAGGGTCAACATTTTGTGCACTTCATAGGGAATATGGTGCCAGCTACAAACGTCAGAATAAAAAAAAAGAGGCATGAAATATTCAGGATCAGCGTGGAGAAGAGCGAGAGGAAGATGGATGCGTGTGATTTAGGACGACGGCGTTTCCTGACCCCTCCTGCATCTTGTTTTTATGGCAGCTTTTAATTTTTTTATTGAAGGACAGTGCAAAGTAAATGGTTTCTCATCGAGTAGAGATTATATGGGTCTTATACTATTACCAGAAAGACAAGGACAGGGCATGTGGGTTCAGACGTCTATAGGATCATGTGTTTTAAGTGCACTTCAGGATCCAATACGATGAAGGGATGGAGGCAAGGAGATGAGGATGGATGGAGGGAAGGATATATGGAGGGAAGGAGATGAGGGGGGATGGAGATGAGGAGGGATGGAGGGAAGGAGATGAGGAGGGATAGAGGGAAGGATATATGGAGGGAAGGAGATGAGGAGGGATGGAGGGAAGGAGATGAGGAGGGATGGAGAGAAAGAGATGAGGAGGGATGGAGATGAGGGATGGAGGGAAGATGAGATGAGGAGGGATAGAGGGAAGGATATGGATGGAGGGAGATGAGGAGATGGAGGAGGAGATGGAGGAAGGAGATGGAGGGATGGAGATGAGGAGGGATGGAGGGAATGAGATGAGGAGGGATGGAGAGAAGGAGATGAGGAGGGATGGAGGGATGGAGATGAGGAGGGATGGAGGGAAGGAGATGAGGAGGGATGGAGGGAAGGAGATGAGGAGAGATGGAGGGAAGGAGATGAGGAGAGATGGAGGGAAGGAGATGAGGAGGGATGGAGGGAAGGAGATGAGGAGGGATGGAGGGATGGAGATGAGAAGGGATGGAGTAAAGGAGATGAGGATGGAGAATGGAGATGGAGGAGGGAGATGAGGAGGGATGGAGGGAAGGAGGAGGGATGGAGGAGGAGATGGGAGGGATGGAGATGAAGGAGATGAGGAGGGATGGAGATGAAGGAGGGATGGATGAGGAGGGATGGAGGGAAGGAGATGAGGAGGGATGGAGGGATGGAGATGAGGAGGGATGGAGGGATGGAGGGAAGGAGATGAGGAGGGATGGAGAGAAGGAGATGAGGAGGGATGGAGGGATGGAGATGAGGAGGGATGGAGGGAAGGAGATGAGGAGGGAGATGGAGGGATGGAGAGGAGGAGATGAGGAGGAGATGGAGATGAGGAGATGGAGAGAAGGAGATGAGGAGGGATGGAGGGAAGGAGATGAGGAGGGATGGAGGGAGAAGGAGATGAGGAGGGATGGAGGAAGGAGATGAGGAGGGATGGAGAGAAGGAGATGAGGAGGGATGGAGATGGATGGAGATGATGGAGGGATGGAGGGATGAAGAAGGAGATGAGGAGGGATGGAGGAGATGAGGAGGGATGGAGGGATGGAGATAGGAGGGAAGGAGATATGGAGGGATGGAGGGATGGAGATGGATGGATGGGAGGGATGGAGGGAAGGAGATGATGGAGGGATGGAGGAGATGGAGGGATGGAGGATGGAGATGAGGAGGGATGGAGATATGGAGGAGGGATGGATGGGAGAAGAAGGGATGAGGAGGGATGGAGAGAAGGAGATGAGGAGGGATGGAGAGATGAAGGAGATGAGGAGGGATGGAGATGAAGGAGATGAGGAGGGATGGAGAGAAGGAGATGAGGAGATGGAGGATGGAGATGAGGAGGGATGGAGATGAGATGAGGAGGGATGGAGGGAAGGAGATGAGGAGGGATGGAGGAGGGAAGGAGATGAGGAGGGATGGAGGGAGAGGAGATGGAGGGATGGAGGGAAGGAGATGAGGAGGGATGGAGGGATGGAGATGAGGAGGGATGGAGGGATGGAGATGAGGAGGGATGGAGAGATGGAGATGAGGAGGGATGGAGAGAAGGAGATGAGGAGGGATGGAGGGATGGAGATGAGGAGGGATGGAGGGATGGAGATGAGGAGGGATGGAGGGATGGAGATGAGGAGGGATGGAGGGAAGGAGATGAGGAGGGATGGAGGGATGGAGATGAGGAGGGATGGAGGGATGGAGATGAGGAGGGATGGAGGGAAGGAGATGAGGAGGGATGGAGGGAAGGAGATGAGGAGGGATGGAGGGAAGGAGATGAGGAGGGATGGAGGGAAGGAGATGAGGAGGGATGGAGGGAAGGAGATGAGGAGGATGGAGGGAAGGAGATGAGGAGGGATGGAGGAGGAGATGAGGAGGGATGAGAGGGATGGAGGAGATGAGGAGAGATAGAGGGAAGGAGATGAGGAGGGATGGAGGGAAGGAGATGAGGAGGAGATGGAGAGAAGGAGATGAGGAGGGATGGAGAGAAGGAGATGAGGAGGGATGGAGAGAAGGAGATGAGGAGGGATGGAGAGAAGGAGATGAGGAGGGATGGAGAGAAGGAGATGAGGAGGGATGGAGAAAAGGAGATGAGGAGGGATGGAGAGAAGGAGATGAGGAGGGATGGAGAGAAGGAGATGAGGAGGGATGGAGAGAAGGAGATGAGGAGGGATGGAGGGATGGAGAGACGTGTTGGGATTGAAAGAGGAAGATGTGGACGTGTTTCTCTGCAGACACATGTAAATCAATTTGTATTGATTTAAACAATACAGCCAACAGCTCCGAAACATTTATCGATTTAACAATTAGATGACTGCTGCCGAAGCTATCCACACACCACATGATATTTGATTCCTATTACCTGTCATGTAGCCCTGGACGATGTGTTTGATATTATGGTCTTATGGTATGATCAAGTAAGAATCTATGTTCCGTTTTATTGCGTGTCTATGTATTCTGGGAAGCTAACACTGAACACTTAGCTAATACTAAACATTAAGCCAATACTAAACATTAAGCTAATACGGAACGTTAAGCTAATACTGAACATTAAGCTAATTCTGAATATTAAGCTAATCCTGAACATTAAGCTAATACTAAACATTAAGCTAATACTGAACATTAAGCTAATACTGAACATTAAGCTAATACTAAACATTAAGCTAATACTGAACATTAAGCTAATACTAAACATTAAGCTAATACTAAACATTAAGCTAATACTGAACTTTAAGCTAATACTAAACATTAAGCTAATACTGAACGTTAAGCTAATAATGAACGTTAAGCTAATGCTGAACATTAAGCTACTACTGAACATTAAGCTACTACTAAACGTTAAGCTAATACTGAACGTTAAGCTAATACTGAACATTAAGCTACTACTAAACGTTAAGCTAATACTGAACGTTAAGCTAATGCTGAACATTAAGCTACTACTGACTATTAAATTGTAACATTTATTACACACGGGGTTTGTATGTTTCATTACAATGTGTCAAAATGAATGTTTGTCTCCACTGAAGCGTAACTTACACACCAACCAGGCGTCAGTGACAGCTCGTGTCTGCCTCAAACATGGCACCCTATTACCTACAGAGCATTCAGAAAGTATACAGACACCTGGACTTTTTTACATATTGTTATATTAAAGCCTTATTATAAATTGTACGAAAAAAAATACAAATCCTCATCAATTGAACACAAAAACCCATAATGACAAAGCAACACCAGGTTTTTAGAAATGTTTACACATTCAGTAAAATAAAAAAACAGAAGTACCTTATTTACATGTATTCAGACCCTTTGTAATGACACTCAGAATTAAGCCAAGGTGCATCCTTTTTCCATTGATAATCCTTGAGATTTTTCCGCAGCTTGATTGGAGTCCACTTATGGGAAATTAAATTGCATTGACATGATTTGGAAAGGCACAGGCCTGTCTATATACTGTCAGGTCCCACAGTTGACAGTGCATGTCAGAGCAAAATCCAAGCCATGAGGTCGAAGGAATTGTCCGTAGAGCTCCAGGACAGGATTTGGGGAAGGGTACCAAAACATGTCTGGAGTTCCTCAAGAACACAGTGGCCTCCATCATTCTTAAATGGAAGATGTTTGGAACCACCAAAACTCTTCCCAGAGCTGGTCACCTGGCCAAACCGAGCAATCAGGGGAGAGGTGACCAAGAATGTGATGGTTACTCTCACAGAGCTCCAGAGTTTCTCTGTGGAGATGGGAGAACCTTCCAGAAGAACCATCTCTGCAGCACTCCACCAATCAGGCCTTTATGGTAGAGTGGCCAGACGGAAGCCACTCCTCAGTAAAAGGCACATGACAGCCAGCTTGGAGTTTGCCAAAACGCACCTAAAGGACTCTCAGACCATGAGAAACAACATTCTCTAGTCTGAGGAAACCAAGATTGAACTCTTTGGCCTGAATGCCAAGCATCAAGTCTGGAGGAAAACTGGCACCATCCCTACGGTGAAGCATGGTGGTGGCAGCATCATGCTGTGGGGATGTGTTTTCAGCTGCAGGGACTGGGAGACTAGTCAGGATCAAGGGAAAGATGAACAGAGCAAAGTACAAAGAGATCCTTGATGAAAACCTGTTCCAGAGCTCTCATGACTTCAGACTGGGATGAAGATTCACCTTCCAACAGTACAACAACCCTAAGCACACAGCCAAGACAACGCAGGAGTAGCTTTGGGGCACGTCTCTGAATGTCCTTGAGTGGCCCAGCCAGAGCCCAGACTTGAACCCGATCAAACATCTCTGGAGAAACCTGAAAATAGCTATGCAGGGACGCTCCCCATTCAAACTGCAGAGAAAAATGGGAGAAACTCCCCAAATACAGATGTGCCAAACTTGTAGTGTCATAGCCAAGAAGACTCAAGGCTGTGATCACTGGCAAAGGTGCATCAACAAAGTCCTGAGTAAAGGGTCTGAATACTTATGTAAATTTTATTTTCAGTTTTTTGTATTACTATAAATTTGCTAACATTTCTAAAAAACATTTTTTTGCTTCGTCATTATGGGGTAATGTGTGTAGATTGATGAGGGGAAAAACAATTTAATCAATTGTAGAGTCTGTAAGGTAACAAAATGTGGAAAAAGTCAAGGGATTTGAATACTTTCCAAATGCACTGTATGTAGTGCACTACCGTACTGTTGACCGTGACCAATAGGTACTGAGACATTTGGGACACGCCTCATGTGAAACTAAAAATCACCTTTGTGGGCAGTATTAGAAAAGATACATCAACCAGAAGAGACAGCTTGGCAATTAACATGTTTTTAGCAAACTAGTAAATCTGTCATTGGTCAAACAGAGTAGCTGAACTCTGCAAGGGTCACAAGAAAGGACCAAATTCCACAACCTGAAAGAGCATATTTGACCTACGGTAGAATGCTTGGGTCAGATAGTTGAACCTTTCATCAGTTCTATGACAGAACAGTGTGACACTGAGATTTAGAACCAAGAAGATCTGACATTTTGACCTCCACATGACATTCATTGGAATCTTTGAAAATCATTCCAGAGTTATAGAAGAGGTCAGAGTTCTAAGAGGACATAGTGTTCCTGTGTAGCCTCACAGGGCATTCTCAATCTAGAACCCTACCTGATTGTATATGACTGTATGTACATATATCTAAATGTTACAGTAAAACTAGGATGGCCAATTAGATGGCCTATTTCCTTCTGTATCCTCAGGGAAAAGTATCAAACTCTAAATCATCAACACACTACCTCACCTTAGTAACATTTTAAACACTGATAGAGGGGTGAATTAACTACTCCTTGGGTGGGGTGGAAGGCCTGGCTAGGCCTTGTGATCAGAAACTATATTATCAGCCTCTTCTCCCTTTACATTTAAGTTCACACCCCACACAAGGTTCATTTGGGGCGGCAGGGTAGCCTTGTGGTTAGAGCATTGGACTAGTAACTGCAAGGTTGCAAGTTCAAACCCCTGAGCTGACCTGGTACAAATCTGTCGTTCTGCCCCTGAACAGGCAGTTAACCCACTGTTTCTACGCCGTCATTGAAAATAAGAATTTGTTCATAACTGACTTGTCTGGTTAAATAAACACTTCAACTCTTCAGCCTGGGGTTTGACCTTCTGACCCCCTGATGGAAAAGGGTCAGGCCCTCCAACCACAGAAGCTGCATTTACAAATGCATGCCAGCACAGCAGAATGTTGCAGCTACCACACCACAGCCTTCCTAATAGGCCACACCACAGCCTTCCTAATAGACCACACCACACCCTTCCTAATAGGCCACACCACACCCTTCCTAATAGACCACACCACACCCTTCCTAATAGGCCACACCACAGCCTTCCTAATAGGCCACACCACAGCCTTCCTAATAGGCCACACCACAGCCTTCCTAATAGGCCACACCACACCCTTCCTAATAGGCCACACCACAGCCTTCCTAATAGGCCACACCACAGCCTTCCTAATAGGCCACACCACACCCTTCCTAATAGGCCACACCACAGCCTTCCTAATAGGCCACACCACAGCCTTCCTAATTCCTAATCATTGAAAAGTGAAAGACTAAAGTCACATACATGGGATGCTTTAGTGAATTTCAGAATGTCTGGAATAGAAAAGGCAGAAATAAAACAATTCAATAAACATTTGCATTTAAATTCCTATAGAAGGTGGCAAAGGCTGAGGATGAGCCCAGTTCAGAGCCCCGTAGAAGATGGGGTTCCATTTGAAACAGAGCCCAGTTCAGAGCCCCATAGAAGATGGGGTTCCATTTGGAACAGAGCCCAGTTCAGAGCCCTATAGAAGATGGGGTTCCATTTGGAACAGAGCCCAGTTCTGTTCAGGCTCTTTGTATTTATGGGCATGACACTCAGATCAGTCTAAATTCTAGTCCCCCTAAACCACGTTTATTGATGATTTTCATGGCTCTTCTCACATTGTGCTATGTGTAGGCCTGTGGCACCCACAGTTACTGTTAAAACTAAGTCCTGCCTGGAGAATAGTTCATTTGTTCAACTTGAATTAAGGTACGGATTGTTCTGTACGAGGGAATTCTCCTTCTCCTCAGTCTTTGCAATGTGTTATACATATGAAAGAGAGGGGTTCAAAAGAGAGACTTCAACGATAAATGATGGGAGTTGCTTGGGAGAGCGAATATTAAGATAATACATGAAACATTTAATTGAAACAATAACAAAGTGGGCACCCCGCCTCTGTTTTGGTAAAAAGATGATGGATGGGAGAAATGTAACCACCAAAATTCATAAACAGATCTACGGACCATCCATGATATCTATGTTGTAGTGTTTGTTAATTTCTTCATTTTTTCTCCCCGAGGCAATACAGTGTTTGTTTTTCATTTGCTTTGTTTACAAACATTGGATTAAAACAGGCTTATATTTTACGTTCTGATGGGCGACGACAGTTGAACTAAGCTCATGAGGCATTTACAGTTGAAGTCAGAAGTTTACATAGAATTAGGTTGGAGTCAATAAAACTCGTTTTTCAACCACTCCACAAATTTCTATAACAGTTTTGGCAAGTCGGTTAGGAGATCTACATTGTGCATGACACAAGTAATCTTTCCAAAACTTGTTTACAGACATATTATTTCACTTATAATTCACTGTATCCCAATTCCAGAGCATCAGAAGTTTACACACTAAATTGGCAGTGTCTTGAAACAGCTTGGAACATTTCCAGAAGCTTTAGAAGCTTCTGATTGGCTAATTGACATCATTTGAGTCAATTGGTGTTATGAACTTGAGTGAAGACCCAAAAGCGGTTTTAACAGAAAACAGAGTTCTTTAATGAAAAAACAGGAATGGCATAAATCCTCTTCCAACGTTGTCAGCGGAACAAAAAGAACGTTAGTATAGTGCAGGTGGCACCTGCCAGGCAGACTCCGACAGGACAGGACAAGGTGGAAGCAAACGAGACGACAGCTTGCTTCTGGCATCAAAAAACACAAACAAGAATCAGACACTGAAAGTAGCAGGAACAGAGAAAGAAATAGAGACCTAATCAGAGGGGGAAGAGAGAACAGGTGGGGAAAGAGAGAATGAGCTAGTTAGGGGAAATGTAGAACAGCTGAAGAATGAGAGACAGAGAAGGTAACCTAAAAAGACCAGCAGAGAGAGAGAGTGAAGAGAAAGGACAGGAACAGACATAACAAGACATGACAATTGGAGGTGTACCTGTGGATGTATTTCAAGGCCGACCTTCAAACTCAGTGCCTCTTTGCTTGACACCATGGGAAAATCAAAAGAAATCAGCCAAGACCTCAGAAAAAAAATTGTAGACCTCCACAAATCTGGTTCATCCTTTGGAGCAATTTCCAAACGTCTGAAGGTACCATGTTCATCTGTACAAACAGTAGTACGCCATTATAAACACCATGGGACCACGCAGCCATCATACCGCTCAGGAAGGAGACGCATTCTGTCTCCTAGAGATGAACGTACTTTGGTATGAAAAGTGCAAATCAATCCCAGAACAACAGAAAAGGACCTTGTGAAGATGCTAGAGGAAACAGGTACAAAGTATATATATCCACAGTAAACGAGTGCTATATCGACATAACCTGAAAGGCCGCTCAGCAAGGAAGAAGCCACTGCTCAAAAAAAGTCGCCATAAAAAAGCCAGACTATGGTTTGCAGCTGCACATGGGGACAAAGATCGTACTTTTTGGAGAAATATCCTCTGGCCTGATGAAACAAAAATAGAGCGGTTTGGTCATAATGACCATCGTTATTTTTGTAAAAGGGGTAGGCTTGCAAGCTGAAGAACACATCCCAACCGCGAAGCACGGGGATGCCAGCATCATGTTGTGGGGGTGCTATGTTGCATGAGGGACTGGTGCACTTCACAAAATAGATGGAATCATGAGGGGGGGAAATTATATGGATATTATTGAAGCAACATCTCAAGACATCAGTCAGGAAGTTAAAGCTCGGTCACGAATGGTTCTTCCAAATGGACATTGACCCCAGCATACTTCCAACGTTGTGGCAAAATGGCTAAAGGACAAAAAAATCAAGGAATTGGAGTGGCCATCACAAAGCCCTGACCTCAATCCCATAGAAAATGTGTGGGCAGAACTGAAACAGTGTGTGCGAGCAAGGAGGCCTACAAACCTGACTCAGTTACACCAGCTCTGTCAGTTGGAAAGACCTAAAATTCACCCAACTTATTGTGGGAAGCTTGTGGAAGGCTACTCAAAATGTTTGACACAAGTTAAACAATTTAAAGACGATGCTAACAAATACTAACTGAGTGCATGTAAACTTCTGACCCACTGGGAATGTGATGCAAGAAAATAAAGCCGAAATAAATCATTCTCTCCTATCATTCTGACTTTTAACATTCTTAAAATAAAGTGGTGATCCTAAATGACCTAAAACGGGGAATTTTTGCTAGGATTAGATTTCAGGAATTGTGAAAAACTGAGTTTAAATGTATTTGGCTAAGGTGTATATACATTTCTGACTTCAACTGTACAAGGTTTATTCTTTAAGAATCAATGGGTATACATCAATAATTTATAAGTCCAAAAATTGATGTAGCGACTAAGGACTCTGGCTTTAAAGTAGATCATATATTAGTTTGTCATGCAACAATAACAATAACATATTACGAGCCTATTCTTAAAAAGAAAATACATTAGAGGTCATGAAACAGATCATTCTTTCAGACATAAACAGCTCCTTCCCCTAATTACGATTCTTTAAACACCTTTTCCCAATACTGTTACGGCTCTCGTTGTTAGAAGGAGACCAAGGTGCAGCGTGGTAAGTGTACATCGTATTTTATTGACACCAAACAAAATAACAAAGACAAAAACAAAAGAGAACAGTTCTGTCAGGCACAGACACTAAACAGAAAACAAGATTCCACAAAACCCAAAAGAAAAATGACAACTTATATATGATCCCCAATAATAGACGGCAATAGACAGCTTCCTCTGATTGGGTACCACACTGGGCCAAAAACAAAGAAATAGAAAACATAGACTTTCCCACCCGAGTCACACCCTGACCTAATCAAACATAGAGAATAATAAGGATCTCTAAGGTCAGGGCGTGACAAATACATCTGAAGATTGTTCACTACTTACAATGTCTCGCTGACAAATCTCATTATTCAAACAATCATGGATAACTTTGTTCCAGAAGATTGAGACAATTATCCCTACATAGTACACTACTTTAGACCCTAATCCCTACATAGTCCACTACCTTAGACCCTATTCCCCACATAGTGTACTACTTTAGACCCTATTCCCGAAATGGTACACTACTTTAGACCCTTTTCCCTACATAGTGCACTACTTTAGAGCCTTTTCCCTACAAAGTACACTACCTTCAATCCTATTCCATACATAGTACACTACTTTTGGCCAGCGTCCAATGGGCCTTGAAATAAAGTAGTGCACTATATAGAGAAATAGGGTGCCATTTAAGGCATACCCTTAACCCAGACATAACCTGGGTGTGTTGAGAAGGTTTGGTTGCCTCATTAAATTGTATTGACTTTCTGGCAAGGACATTCAAGCCCACAGGCCTAACCTGTCCATGGCCAGCCAGCAGATACACCTCACCCACTTACACCCTCCCTCTTCTTTACCTGTCAGATTAGTTTTAGGAGCACCTGTCTCTGTCTCTGTCTGCTGTTGCAGGTATATGCATTATGGCTAGGACCCAGGGGTCGTACTTAGAGAGAAATAACTATTTGCCTGCTTGCGTCAATGCACATTCATTCAAGTAGATCCGACATTCAGCAAGACATATTGATTGATTAACATTTGGTTACTGGGTAGGTGTTGACTGCACTTGAAGAATCAAAAATAGATTTTCTGTCGGGAAAATCTTGAAATCGGGCTGTGGTTTTCATAAACCCACCTAACCTTAAGGTATGAAAACCAGCTAGTGATTACGACGGTGAAACCAGCTGTTGTTATTTATTTTGTATATTTTCTATTTAACCTTTTATTTATCTAGTCAAGTTGGTTAAGATCAAATTCTTATTTACAATGACGGCCTACCCCGGCCAAACCCGGACGACGCTGGACCAATTGTGCGCCGACTCCCAATCACGGCTGGATGGGATGGGGCGGCAGGGTAGCCTAGTGGTTAGAGCGTTGGACTAGTAACCGGAAGGTCGCGAGTTCAAACCCCCGAGCTGACAAGGTACAAATCTGTCGTTCTGCCCCTGAACAGGCAGTTAACCCACTGTTCCCAGGCCGTCATTGAAAATAAGAATTTGTTCTTAACTGACTTGCCTGTTTAAATAAAGGTGAAATTTAAATTAAAAATGCAGCCTGAAATTCTTATTATCTGCACAAACACAGCTGTTTAACATACAGCAGATGCCCTCATGAAGTCTGTGCTTGTGACAGTATCTATTAATTGCTATCATTTGCGTTATACTTTCCAATGGATACATTTGTGCCACTGACAATAGTCAATTATTAGGCCTAGGTACAGGAATGTCTAATACACAAATAAAAAAATGTAAAAAAAAAAAAAGTAGTTTCCATAGAGTTCCATGTCTTACTAAAAAGGTCTTCAACAAAATAATATAGGATGCGTCCCAAAATGGCACCAGATTCCCTATATAGTGCACTGCTTATGACCAGGTCCCATAGGGTTCCCATAGGGTTCTGGTCAAAAGTATTGCACTACGCAGGGAATAGGGTGCCATTTGGAACATACACTGTGTATAGCCTTGACATCGGGTTGATTTTGGTATGATTAATGGTTTAAAGGGATGCAGAGAGAAAGGTCAAGCTCAGGGTTGGAGAACTGAGCACATCAGCTTGGTATAATTTTGGGGTGGCAGGGTAGCCTAGTGGTTAGAGCGTTGGGCCAGTAATTGAAAGGTTGCTCGATCGAATCCCTGAGCTGACAAGGTAAAAATCTGTCATTCTGGCCCTGAACAAGGCAGTTCACCCCACTGTTCCCAGTTGGCTGTCATTGTAAATATGAATTTGTTCTTAACTGAGTTGCCTAGTTAAATAGACTAGATGTAACATAGTAAATGTCAATCTGGGACATTAATTATTTTGGTATGAGTACATAAGACAGATGGTTACTTAAGGCAAAAACAATAGTAGGGTGGCTGGGTAAGCATTGAACGTGAACATCTAGCAAACCAAAGGTTGTGAGTTCAAATCTCATCACGGACAACATTAGCATTTTAGCTAATTAGCACATTTTCAACTTCTTTTTTGTTACTTTACAACTACTTTAGCATATTAGTTAACCCTTCCCCCTAACCCTAACCTTAACCCTCTAACCTAATTTCTACATTTAAACTTAACTTTAACCCTAATCCCATAGTTTTAACCAGCTAAACACAAATGCTTAATTTGTAAATTATGTCTGAGTGCTAATGTGCCCCTGGCTTTCCGCCAATAAAAAAAACAAGACAATTGCGCCGTCTGGTTTGATTAATATAAAGGAATTTGAAATGGTTTATACTTTTACTTTTGATACTTAAATTCATTTTAGAAATTACATTTACTTTTGATACTTAAGTATATTTTTAAAACCAAATACTTTTAAGCTTTTACTTAAATCATATTTTACTGGGTGACTTTCACTTTTACTTGAGTCATTTTATATTATATATACGTTTTATATCTCTCTCTCTCTCTTCTCTCTTCTCTCTTCTCTCTCTCTCCTCTCTCCTCTCTCCTCTCTCTCTCTCTCTCTCTTCTCTCTCTCTCTTCTCTCTCCTCTCTCCTCTCTCTTCTCTCTCTGCTCTCTCTCTCTCCTCTCTCCTCTCTCTCTCTCTTAGGGAAAGCAGGGAGACGGGTGTCAAAATGTTACAGCAAGCAAATCTAACCGACACTAATCAGCGACTCTTCATTCCGTATGAAAAACAATTACGCTGGTTTGAATTTGAGCGTGTACTAACTCACCTGTCTCTTCCTATAAATTGTAGAAGCCAAAAACAAAGAGAGAGAAAAGAGTCGGTCGGCAGGCAAGGGGATAGTGGTGTAGATGGTACTGTTGAATCCATCCAGTGTGTCTACAACTGACTATTGTACGTTATTTGGACACATTGGATTGATAGATCACATAGACCTGTAGCGAAGACACATCTCTGGTGACATTAGAATTACAAAAGAAAGACCATGGTTAAGCATCCTCAAAGATATATCATAAAGTTAATTAATTTATATAATCCTTCAGTTGAAAATAACACCTTCATCAGTGGCTTTATGTGGAGGCCTTTACACTGTAAAATACAGTATTAACATCTGAGGGCATACAGTACGACAATGGTTCAAATGGAAGGAAGGCCAAGGGAGAGCTATGGTGTGTCTGAGGGATTGGAAGGGCAGGGGAGGGAGAGCTATGGTGTGTCTGAGGGATTGGAAGGGCAGGGGAGCAGGAGGAGGATATGGGAATGGAACGGCCAAGGGAGAGCTATGGACTGTCTAAGGGATTGGAAGGGCAGGGGAGCAGGAGGAGGATATGGGAAAGGGACGGACAAGGCACCACACAGTCATGCATTGAAATAATAAGAGTCTCAGCGTTTGTGTCAGTATAATGTTCAGTGGCACCGATAGCAGCACACACAACTACCAACACTCTCGTTTAATTCATGGGGATGGGGCTGGGGTTTTTAGTGGGCTGGGAGCTCGGAGGCTGGCTGATGCTCGCTGCAGTCGTGCCTAATGCAGTGGGTTGATGGGAGATGTGCGAGGGGTAATGAGCGGAGCAGTCTAGAACAATGGGAGGCATGCTGAATGAGGACCATAGTGGCAGCTAGCAGATGGTTGAACTCTCCTTCTTACTCAGTAAGAAGTAAGGATATGGGGTTGGGGTTCTCACCGCCGCAGCTTTTGTGGAGCGATGGGTAACGATGCTTCGTGGGTGACTGCTGTGGATGTGTGCAGAGGGTCTATGGTTCGTGCCCGGGTATGGGCGAGGGGACGGTCTAAAGTTATACTGTTACAGTACTATGTCAATGGTTGTGTAAGTGCCATTGGAGAGGTTTGACAGAGGAGTGTTGCAATGCCATGATAAAGTGGAATGTACAATGTACAATGTACAGGGGCTTGTTGGGTTTAGAGCTTGCAAGAAAGGCATTTCACTACTTGTGCACGTGCACGTGACATTTAACTTTTACGGTGACCTCCTCAACTCTGCAATCCATGACTCCATGACGATTGACCTAACATGGGGTGACTCCATGACGATTGACCTCACATGGGGTGACTCCATGACGATTGACCTCACATGGGGTGACTCCATGACTCGATTGACCTCACATGGGGTGACTCCATGACGATTGACCTCACATGGGGTGACTCCATGACTCCATTGACCTCACATGGGGTGACTCCATGACGATTGACCTCACATGGGGTGACTCCATGACGATTGACCTCACATGGGGTGACTCCATGACGATTGACCCCACATGGGGTGACTCCATGATGATTGGCCTCACATGGGGTGACTCCATGACGATTGACCTCACATGGGGTGACTCCATGACGATTGACCTCACATGGGGTGACTCCATGACGATTGACCCCACATGGGGTGACTCCATGACGATTGACTAATCAGCACAGTGTCCCAGATTGAAACACTAACAACACCTGTATGAATTGCCTTTAATACAACTTAATTTCAAGTAATAATACAGTTTATACAAATCTGACCTATCAGACTGTTGTTTTTAACAATGGTATCTGTCACGTGTGCTCCCTCTTCTGCCTTTAGGTCACCAGGCTGCTCGTTAGGGCGCACACCTGTCACCTAATGACACTCACCTGGACTCCTTGATTATCTGTCCTTTATGTGTCCCTTTGGTTTCTTCCCCTGTCAGGTTCTGACCTTAGTTCTGTTATTATATCTTTGTTTTAGTATGGTCAGGGCGTGAAATGTGTGGGTTGTCTATGTTCGTATTTCTATGATTTGGAATTTCTGTGTTCGGCCTAGTATGGTTCTCAATCAGAGGCAGGTGTCAATCGTTTCGTTCATTTTGCGTTTATTTTTTTGTATTTCATAGTGTTCAGTTTATGTATTAATAGAAACATTATGGACACATACGAAGCTGCAAATCGGTCCTCCGATCCTTCTCGCTTCTCCTCCTCAGAAGAGGAGGACTAGGTTCGTTACATCCCCAGTCGTCATTGCTGTTGTTTCATGTCGGTGCGCTGTTTGAGTTGCGTGTTTTGTTCAACTTATTTATGAAATGTATTCACTCCCAGGAACTTGCTTCCTGACTCTCGGCGTACATCGGTACAGTATCTATCATATTTCCTACCCCTCATAAAGTATGCATCTTGACTGACAGCACCGCCAGTGCTGTGGACATCTGAGGATGGAACTTTGCTCTACCTAAACAGACGTAAGGCGTGACAGGAGGTCTGGAGGTTCTGACAAGCTCTCAACAGACAGACGACCATGCTAGCTAAGTCTTTCATTTAGGGCCCTTAGCACGCCGAGGGCTAGAGATTGGACCACAGAGAAAGACATGGTGACAAGTAATATTTTTATTTGATGTATTACAGATATATTTTAACTAGTTTCCTGCTTGCATTTTATCATTGATATAATTTAAATGGATCTAATACAGGGTAGCTTGCAATATACAGTTGAAGTTGGAAGTTTACATACACCTTTGCCAAATACATTTAAAATTCCTGACATTTAACCCTGGTAGAAATTACCTGTCTTAGGATCAGTTCGGATCACCCAGCTACCCCGGGTTGGCAGGGTAGCCTCGTGGTTAGAGCATTGGACTAGTAACCAGAAGGTTGCAAGTTCAAACCCCTGAGCTGACAAGGTACAAATCATTTTTTCTGCCCCTGAACAGTCAGTTAACCCACTGTTCCTAGGCCGTCATTGAAAATAAGAATGTGTTCTTAACTGACTTGCCTAGTTAAATAAAGGTTAAAAAAAAGAACGTGAAATGTCATAATAATAGTCATCATATTCCCAGTGGGTCAGAAATGTACAAACCCTCAATTAGTATTTGGTAGCATCGCCTTTAAATTGTTTAACTTGGGCCAAACGTTTCGGGTAGCCTTCCACAAGCTTCCCACAATAAGTTGGGTGAATTTTGGCCCATTCCTCCTGACAGAGCTGGTGTAACTGAGCCTCCTTGCTCGCACACGCTTTATCAGTTCTGCCCACACATTTTCTATGGTATTGAGGTCAGGGCTTTGTGATGGCCACTCCAATACCTTGACCCACAACATGATGCTGCCACTCCCGTGCTTCACGGTTGGGATGGTGTTCTTCGGCTTGCAATCCTCTCTATTTTTCTTCCAAACATAACGATGGTCATTATGATCAAACAGTTCTAATTCTGTTTCATCGGAACAGAGGACATTTCTCCAAAAAGTATGATCTTTGAACCCATGTGCAGTTGCAAACCGTAGTCTGGCTTTTATATGGTGGTTTTGGAGCAGTGGCTTCTTCCTTTCTGAGCGGCCTTTCAGGTTATGTTGATATAGGACTCGATTTACTGTGGATATAGATACTTCTGTACATGTTTCCTCCAGCATCTTCACAAGGTCCTTTGCTGTTGTTCTGGGATTGATATTCACTTCTTGCATGAAAGTATGTTCATCTCTAGGAGACAGAACGCATTTCCTTCCTGAGCGGTATGACGGCTGCGTGGTCCCATGGTGTTTATGCTTGCGTACAACTGTTTGTACCTTCAGGCATTTGTAAATTGCTCCAAAGGATGAAAAAGACACAATTTTCTTTTATGAGGTCTTGGCTGATTTCTTTTGATTTTCCCATGATGTCAAGCAAAGAGGCACTGAGTTTGAAGGTAGGCCTTGAAATACATCCACAGGTACACCTCCAATTGACTCAAATGATGTCAATTAGCCCATCAGAAGCTTCTAAAGCCAGAATTTTCCAAGCTGTTTAAAGGCAAAGTCAGCATAGTGTATATAAACCTTATTTACATAAGCACCTGAATTTGAGCTCAGGTGCATCCTGTTTCCGTTGATCATCCTTGAGATGTTTCTACAAATTGATTGGAGTCCATCTGTGGTATACAATGTATTAGGAAAAGTCCCACAGTTGACAGTGCATGTCAAAACAAAAACCAAGCCATGAGTTCGAAGGAATTGTCCGTAGAGCTTTTACAGCATTGAAGGTCCACGAGAACACAGTGGCTTCCATCATTCTTACATGGCCTTACATGGCCTTAGACCAACATTCTTCCCAGAGCTGGCCGCACAGCAAAACTCAGCAATAAGGGAAGAAGGGTCTTGATCAGGGAGGTGACCAAAAACCTGATGGTCACTCTGACAAAGCTCCAGAGTTCCTCTGTGAGATGGAAGAACCTTCCAGAAGAACAACCATCTCTGCAGCACTCCACCAATCAGGCCTATAAGGTAGAGTGGACGCCACTCCTCTGTAAAAGGCTCATGACAGCCCACTTGGAGTTTGCCGAAAGGCACCTAAAGGACTCCCAGAGCATGATGAAACCAAGATTTAGCTCTTTGGCCTGAATGCCAAGCATCACATCTGGAGGAGACTTGGCACCATCCCTATGGTGAAGCATGGTTGTTGCAGCATCATGCTGTGGGGATGTTTTTCAGCGGCAGGGACTGGGAGACTAGTCAGGATCGAGGGGAAAGTTGAACGGAGCAAAGCACAGAGACATCATTGATGAAAACCTGCTCCAGATCGCTCAGGACCTCAGACTGGGTCGAAGGTTCACCTTCCAACATGAAAACAACCCTAAGCACACAGCCAAGACAAAGCAGGAGTGGCTTCGGTACAAGTCTTTGAGTGGCCCAGCCAGAGCCCGATCGAACATCTCTGGAGAGACCTGAAAGATCCCGATCCAACCTGACAGAGCTTGAGAGGATCTGCTAGAGAAGAATGGGAGAACTCCCCAAATACAGGTGTGCCAGGCTTGTTGCATCATACCCAAGAAGACTTGAGGCTGTAATAGCTGCCAAAGGGGCTTTAACAAGTAATGAGTAAAGGGTCTGAATAATTTATTTCATGCATAAAAATCTTAAAACCTGTTTTTGCTTTGACATTATGGGATATTGTGTGTAGATTGATGAGGGGGGAAACAATTTAATCAATAATAGAATAAAGGCTGTAACAAAACCAAATGTGGGAAAATTCAAGGGGTCTGAATACTTTCCGAATGCACTGTACAATACACCCGAGGCCTGACAAGCCAACAGGCTGAGATGACCCAACAATTCAGAAGATACAGCGCACTGTACTGAACATCAAATGGGATGACTAGCTTCTTCCTACTTCCTTCTCTTTCAGGGTCAGTGGGCTCCTTTGAGTAACAAGCAGAACATACTTATCATTAAATATTAAATCAAAAATGCTGTGGCCTTGATTCCCCTTACACAGGTCCCCAGAAAGATAATGCATTTATCAATCTGTACCTCCTCTATCACCATCAAATCCATTTTTAGCATTTTAGCCCTTCGCCAACTCCAACAAAACTCCATCCATCACTATTCACTCCTTCTTCCCTCTTGGGGCTTGCATTCCAAATGTGATCCGTTCCAGGAAGCTAGCTGTATGTCACTACTTCAGGAGAGGCCTATGAACAAATATTTTTTTTATTTCTATCAACATGCGTTTTTTTGTTGTTGCCAGAAATGCATTGAACATGTGCCTTAATAACTAACTTGTATGCCATCTGTAATATGAATAAATAGTTACATTATAAATCTAGTTGGTTACTCCACAGAAAAAAGTAAGGAACCTTCCCACTAGCCATGATTGGCTGATTTAATGGATAGCGAGAGATGAGTTCTGGTTGGTATTCCCTGTAGCACGCATCTGTCCATAGCATGAGCTGCACAGTACGTGTTGATAATCCTATCTACATCCTAGTCTTTTGAGAAAGATGTATCGCTAGCCATGGAGAACTGCAAACGTGTTGCTACTCCTCTCAACAACATTGATGCCCTGATTTTAGCAAGTCAAGCCCTATTGACAAAGATCAGTGGGAAAAGTTGTGATTATTTTCTGCACACGGTCAGTGTGAACAGGAGTGACTTGACACAATGGACCAAACAAGCTGTAGCTACAAACAAAACAGGAATGACACAGCCGTTAGACTTAAATCATTAAAGTGGTTCCAGTCTGCCGTGAAGCATTCATTATTGTATACAGCTAAGAGTCTAGCTACATTTTCAGATATTACAAGTTTCTTAATTTTGTAAAAGAAAAAGTAATTTTCATTGCAAGTTGAAGCGTACTGTTAGCTAGCTAGCGGACGTTAGATTATTAATGGCTTGCTAGCAGACAATACATGTATGATCTGTGTCGTAATATTAGTGGTATCGCAGAAAGCCATTTGCATTGCTAGTTATAGCCTAATGTTAGTTAGCTAGCTAACATTGAATCTAGTTGGTTAACTTTAGCTACCTGCAGATTCATTCACAACAGCATTTCATGCATGGTGGCTAGCTATGACAATCCGTTTGTACTGTTTGGGTTGGGATTATGGTTCATTGTTTAGCTAGCTAGCTACACGTCTAAACAAAAGACTCCACCTCACCAGATGATTACCTGTCCCATCAAGTTAGCCAGGTGTGTGTTTGGGAGTGATTATGGCCATCTATTGTATTTCATGAACATGTGTACATGCTGGAGACTTATGTCTCCCTCACTAACTTTAAGCGTCAGCTTTCAGAGCAGCTTACCGATCGCTGCAGCTGTACACAGCCCATCTGTAAATAGCCCATCCAACCAGCTACCTACCTCATCCCCAAATTTGTTTTTGTTTTTCTGATCTTTCGCACACCAGTATTTCTACTTGCACATCCTCATCTGCCCATATATCACTCCAGTGTAAATTGCTAAATTGTAATTACTTTGCAACTATTGGCCTATGTATTGCCTTACCTCCTTACTTCATTTGCACACACTATATACAGATTTTTATATTGTTTTATTGACTGTACGTTGTTTATTCCATATGTAACTCTGTGTTGTTGTTTTTGTCACAATGCTTTGCTTTATCTTGGCCAGGTCGCAGTTGTAACTGAGAACTTGTTCTCAACTGGCCAACCTGGTTAAATAAAAGTAAAAAATTAAAATAAAATAAAAAACATGTTGAGACAACTGTGACCCACCCACTCTGGTAGATGTGGCTGGGGGTTACAGCGTTTCTTTCACATTAATCAAATAAAACTGTATTTTAACATGCGCCAAATACAACAAGTGTAAACTTGACCGTGAAATCCTTACTTTTAACATTTTTAAACGTTATATATTTTATTTAACCTTTATTTAACTAGGCAAGTCAGTTAAGAACAAATTATTATTCGCAAGCCCTTAACCAACAGTGTAGTTCAAGAAGAAGAAAATATTTACCAAATAAACTAAAGTAAAAAATAATCAAAGTAACACAATAAAATAACAATTGAGGCTACTGGATATACAGGTGGTACCGGGACCAAGTCAGTGTGGAGGCCATATACAGGGGGTACCGGTACCGAGTCAGTGTGGAGGTTATATACAGGTGGTACCAGTACCGAGTCAGTGTGGAGGTTATATACAGGGGGTACCGGTCAGTGTGTAGGTTATATACACCGGTACCGAGTCAGTGTGTAGGTTATATACAGGGGGTACCGGTACCGAGTCAGTGTGGAGGTTATATACAGGTGGTACCAGTACCGAGTCAGTGTGGAGGTTATATACAGGGGGTACCGGTACCGAGTCAGTGTGGAGGTTATATACAGGGGGTACCGGTACCGAGTCAGTGTGGAGTTTACATACAGGGGGTACCGGTACCGAGTCAGTGTGGAGGTTATATACAGGGGGTACCAGTACCGAGTCAGTGTGGAGGTTATATACAGAGGGTACAGGTACCGAGTCAATGTGCGGGGTACAGGTTAGTTGAGGTCATTTGTACATGTAGATAGGGGTGAAGTGACTATACATAGATAAAAAACAGCGAGCAGCAGCATTGTACAAAACAAATGGGGGGTTGGGGGGGTCAATTTAAATAGTCCGGTGACCATTTGATTAATTGTCCTGCAGTTTTATGGCTTGGGGGTAGAAGCTCATCAGTTTATCACAAAGGGCACCAAATTCCCTATATAGTACACTTCCTTTGACCGTGGGCTATATAGGGAATAGGGTGCCGTTTAGGATGCAAGCCAAGACAGCCCAGCTAGTAATTACACATGGCTTTGACAACTCGCATGATAGTTTTTCTAACAGTAAATTTCACTTTTTTTTGCCTGACTGACTCCTATTCTCATCCTATCCAGATCCTATCACTCATCTGTATATCATAACAATCATTAATAATTGTCACTCTACTAGCGTCAGTCCAACACAGCCCCAGGCTCATTAGCATAGGCCTAGCGTTTGTTCTGTTGGAAAAGGCAGATTATTTTATACAACGGGGCCAAGCCAATTTAGTAAAATGGTATCACATAAATCAAAACGTAACAAGGTGGCACATTTTTAAGTTATTCCGAGGGACACCGTAACTAATATGTCACTGTCAGAGTTGGTATGCCAGGTATATGCTTTGGCAGCGATACTAAATGCACTACATTACCAAAAGTATGTGGACACCTGTTTGAACATCTCATTCCAAAATCATGGTCATTAGTATGGAGTTGGTCCCCCCTCTGCTGCCAAAACAGCCACCACCCTTCTGGGAAGGCTTTACAATAGATGTTGGAACATTGCTGATGGGACTTGCTTCCATTCAGCCACAAGATCAGGAGTGAGGTTGGGCACTGATGTTGGTCAATTAGGTCTGGCTTGGTCATGGCTCTGTGCAGGCCAGTCAAGTTTTTCAACACTGATCTCGACAAACCATTTCTGTATGGATCTTGTTTTGTGCACGGGGGCATTGTCATGCTAAAGCAGGAAATGGCCTTCCCCAAACTGGTACAAGGCAGGGTGGCCTTTGGTTAGAGAGTTGGTCTAGTAACCGGAAGGTTGCAAGTTCAAACCCCTGAGCTGACAAGGTACAAATCTGTCGTTCTGCCCTTGAACAGGCAGTTAACCCACTGTTCCTAGGCCGTCATTGAAAATAAGAATTTGTTCTTAACTGACTTGCCTAGTTAAATAAAAAATTTAAAAAGCTGAAGAAGATATGCACATCCAGGTACTTTCCACAGGTCCAGAAGTTGTAGGAAAACTCATGGAAAACCGAAAGGAAAACGCTCCTCACTGCTCCCAGGTGATATTTATTTATATTAACGTTTCAAACCCTTAGATCTTCTTCCCCAAACTGTTGCCACAAAGTTGGAATCACAGAATCATCTAGAATGTCATTGTATGCGGTAGCGTTAAGATTTCACTTCACTGGAACTATGGGGCCTAACCCGAGCCCTGAACAACAGCCCCAGATCATTATTCTTCCACCAAACTTTACATTTGGCACTATGCATTCGGGCAGGGAGCGTTCTCCTGGCATCCGCCGAACCCAGATTCATCCGTCGGACTGCCAGAAGGTGAAGTGTGGTTCATCACTCCAGAGAACGTGTTTCCACTTCTCCAGAGTCCAATGGCGGCAAGCTTTTCACCACTCCATCCGACGCTTGACATTGCGCATGGTGATCTTAGGCTCGTCTGCGGCTGCTCGGCCATGGAAACCCATTTTATTAAGCACTCGAAGAACAGTTCTTGTGCTGACGTTGCTTCCAGAGGCAGTTTGTGTCTCAGTAGTGAGTGTTGCAACCGAAGGACAGAGGATTTTTACTCATTATGAGATTCAGGGTGGTCCCGTTCTGTGAGCTTGTGTGGCCTACCACTTCGCAGCTGAGCCGTTGTTGCTCCTAGAGGTTTCCACTTCACGATAACAGCACTTACAGTTGACTGGGGCACCTCTTGCGGGGCAGCAATTTTACAAACAGACTGGTTGGAAAGGTGGCATCCTATGCCACGCTGAAGGCCACTTAGCTGATCAGTAAGGCAATTCTACTGCCATTTTTTTTTGAAGATCGATTTTATACACCTGTCAGTAACTGGTGTGGCTGAAATAGCCGAATACACTAATTTGAAGGGGTGTCCGCATACTGCTGTAAATACAATGTATATCATCTCACAGAGGGAAATAGGTGTCTTCGTCCCAGCAATCAATCTAATGTGGACAGAGTAAGTGGATACCTAGTCAGTTGCACAACTGAATGCATTGATAAAGAGATGCTCTGCTTTCTCGACACCATGCTCCACAAAGCTCTTCATTGTAATCAAAGGGCTGATATTTATTCTATGCATACCAGTCTCTCTTGTCTAAGAATTGAGGAATTTCTGAATGCGTCACTTCTTGTTTTTATAAGAAACATTGTGTTGGAAATTCCAAATTGTTTGCATAGTCAACTTACTCACAGAACTGGCACTTACTCCACAAACATTCCACTAGGGGTCTTTTCACAGTCCCCAGGTCCAGAACACACTTACTCCACCAAACATGCCACTAGGGGTCTTTTCACAGTCCCCAGGTCCAGAACAAATTCAAGGAAATGTACAGTATTGTACAAACCTGTACAAACCTGGCTTCAAGAAAACGAATAAAGCAATACCTCTCCCCCATGTGACCTACTTGTTGTGTGTCGGGAATTCGAACCAGCGACCTTCGGTTTCTGGCCAAACGCTAGGCAACCTGCCCATAGGCTACAGTAGTTGTCAAAGTCGTAATATGTGAAGCTTATTAAAGGCACTGCTTGAACGGTCCTGCCTTTGAATTGAAAGAGGCCACTGAATGAGTGATTGTATGAAAAGAGTCCCTTGTGAATGAGTGATTGGATGAAAAGAGTCCCGTGTGAATGAGTGATTGGATGAAAAGAGTCCCGTGTGAATGAGTGATTGGATGAAAAGAGGCCAGTGTGAATGAGGGATTGGATGAAAAGAGGCCCGTGTCAATGAGGGATTGGATGAAAGGAGACCAGTGGTAATGAGTGATTGGATGAAAAGAGTCCCGTGTGAATGAGTGATTGGATGAAAAGAGGCCCGTGTGAATGAGGGATTGGATGAAAAGAGGCCCGTGTGAATGAGTGATTGGATGAAAAGAGGCCCGTGTGAATGAGTGATTGGATGAAAAGAGGCCCGTGTGAATGAGTGATTGGATGAAAAGAGGCCAGTGTGAATGAATGATTGGATGAAAAGAGGCTAGTGTGAATGAGTGATTGGATGACAAGAGTCCCGTGTGAATGAGGGATTGGATGAAAAGAGGCCCGTGTGAATGAGTGATTGGATGAAAAGAGGCCCGTGTGAATGAGTGATTGGATGAAAAGAGGCCCGTGTGAATGAGTGATTGGATGAAAAGAGGCCAGTGTGAATGAATGATTGGATGAAAAGAGGCCAGTGTGAATGAGTGATTGGATGACAAGAGGCCACTGTGAATGAGGGATTGGATGACAAGAGGCCAGTGTGAATGAGTGATTGGATGAAAAGAGGCCCGTGTGAATGAGTGATTGGATGAAAAGAGTCCCGTGTGAATGAGTGATTGGATGAAAAGAGGCCAGTGTGAATGAATGATTGGATGAAAAGAGGCCAGTGTGAATGAGTGATTGGATGAAAAGAGACCCGTGTGAATGAGTGATTGGATGAAAAGAGACCCGTGTGAATGAGTGATTGGATGAAAAGAGGCCAGTGTGAATGAGTGATTGGATGAAAAGAGACCAGTGTGAATGAGTGATTGGATGAAAAGAGACCAGTGTGAATGAGTGATTGGATGAAAAGAGGCCCAGTGTGAATGAGTGATTGACCAGTGTGAATGAGTGATTGGATGAAAAGAGACCAGTGGTAATGAGTGATTGGATGAAAAGAGACCAGTGTGAATGAGTGATTGGATGAAAAGAGGCCAGTGTGAATGAGTGATTGGATGACAAGAGGCCAGTGTGAATGAGTGATTGGATGAAAAGAGGCCAGTGTGAATGAGTGATTGGATGAAAAGAGGCCAGTGTGAATGAGTGATTGGATGAAAAGAGGCCAGTGTGAATGAGTGATTGGATGAAAAGAGGCCCATGTGAATGAGGGATTGGATGAAAAGAGACCCGTGTGAATGAGTGATTGGATGACAAGAGGCTCGTGTGAATGAGTGATTGGATGAAAAGAGGCCCGTGTGAATGAGGGATTGGATGAAAAGAGGCCAGTGTGAATGAGTGATTGGATGAAAAGAGACCAGTGGTAATGAGTGATTGGCTGAAAAGAGAGCCCGTGGTAATGAGTGATTGGATGAAAAGAGAGCCCGTGTGAATGAGTGATTGGATGAAAAGAGACCCGTGGTAATGAGTGATTGGATGAAAAGAGGCCTGTGTGAATGAGTGATTGGATGAAAAGAGGCCAGTGTGAATGAATGATTGGATGAAAAGAGGCCAGTGTGAATGAGTGATTGGATGAAAAGAGACCCGTGTGAATGAGTGATTGGATGAAAAGAGACCCGTGTGAATGAGTGATTGGATGAAAAGAGGCCAGTGTGAATGAGTGATTGGATGAAAAGAGGCCAGTGTGAATGAGTGATTGGATGAAAAGAGACCAGTGTGAATGAGTGATTGGATGAAAAGAGACCAGTGTGAATGAGTGATTGGATGAAAAGAGACCAGTGTGAATGAGTGATTGGATGAAAAGAGACCAGTGGTAATGAGTGATTGGATGAAAAGAGACCAGTGTGAATGAGTGATTGGATGAAAAGAGGCCAGTGTGAATGAGTGATTGGATGACAAGAGGCCAGTGTGAATGAGTGATTGGATGAAAAGAGGCCAGTGTGAATGAGTGATTGGATGAAAAGAGGCCAGTGTGAATGAGTGATTGGATGAAAAGAGGCCAGTGTGAATGAGTGATTGGATGAAAAGAGGCCCATGTGAATGAGGGATTGGATGAAAAGAGGCCCGTGTGAATGAGTGATTGGATGAAAAGAGGCTCGTGTGAATGAGTGATTGGATGAAAAGAGGCCCGTGTGAATGAGGGATTGGATGAAAAGAGGCCAGTGTGAATGAGTGATTGGATGAAAAGAGACCAGTGGTAATGAGTGATTGGCTGAAAAGAGAGCCCGTGTGAATGAGTGATTGGATGAAAAGAGGCCAGTGTGAATGAGTGATTGGATGAAAAGAGGCCCATGTGAATGAGGGATTGGATGAAAAGAGACCCGTGTGAATGAGTGATTGGATGAAAAGAGGCCAGTGTGAATGAGTGATTGGATGAAAAGAGACCAGTGTGAATGAGTGATTGGATGAAAAGAGACCAGTGGTAATGAGTGATTGGATGAAAAGAGACCAGTGTGAATGAGTGATTGGATGAAAAGAGGCCAGTGTGAATGAGTGATTGGCACTGAAACCAGAGCCCACAGGGCTCTATTCCCTATATAGTGCACTACTTTTGACCAGAGCCCACAAAGGCTCTATTCCCTATATAGTGACAAGAGGCCCGTGTGAATGAGTGATTGGATGAAAAGAGGCCCGTGTGAATGAGTGATTGGATGAAAAGAGGCCTGTGTGAATGAGTGATTGGATGAAAAGAGGCTCGTGTGAATGAGTGATTGGATGAAAAGAGACCAGTGGTAATGAGTGATTGGATGAAAAGAGGCCCGTGTGAATGAGTGATTGGATGAAAAGAGACCCGTGGTAATGAGTGATTGGATGAAAAGAGGCTCGTGTGAATGAGGGATTGGATGAAAAGAGGCCTGTGTGAATGAGTGATTGGATGAAAAGAGGCTCGTGTGAATGAGTGATTGGATGAAAAGAGGCCTGTGTGAATGAGTGATTGGGTGAAAAGAGGCCCGTGTGAATGAGTGATTGGATGAAAAGAGGCCAGTGGTAATGAGTGATTGGATGAAAAGAGGCCCGTGGTAATGAGTGATTGGGTGAAAAGAGACCAGGACCCACAGTGGTAATGAGTGATTGGGTGAAAAGAGACCTGGTAGTTCATATTGACTACAGGGCCCACAGGGCCCTATTATGAGTGATTGGATGAAAAGAGGCCCGTGTGAATGAGTGATTGGATGAAAAGAGGCCAGTGGTAATGAGTGATTGGATGAAAAGAGGCCCGTGGTAATGAGTGATTGGGTGAAAAGAGACCCGTGGTAATGAGTGATTGGGTGAAAAGAGACCCGTGGTAATGAGTGATTGGGTGAAAAGAGACCCGTGGTAATGAGTGATTGGGTGAAAAGAGGCCCGTGGTAATGAGTGATTGGGTGAAAAGAGACCCGTGGTAATGAGTGATTGGGTGAAAAGAGACCCATGGTAATGAGTGATTGGATGAAAAGAGGCCCGTGTGAATGAGGGATTGGGTTTGGACTGAGGAGGCGGCTATGCAGCATATCTGCTATTCTCTGCTCTCTCACGTGTGTCCAAAATGTTAATGATCATAGTGGTCTAGGCAAAAGTAGTGCACTAAATAGGGAATAGGGTGCCCTTTGGGATGTATTCTCTGAGTACAGAGGCCTGTTCCTTTTACTCTTTACATGATGGCGCTCATCCATCACCTTTAGACAGCGGCATCAAACCAACTACAAACATGCAAAGCCCAGCAGTATAAAATATGCTGACGCCAAGTATTATATACACATAAATAGACTACTTTAGCTCTGCCACTTGTGGTAGTGGTCGTGTTTTTTTTCACATCCTCTTTTTAACTCAATTTCTTTCCATCTGATGTTATGGGAAATTCCCAACCCAGAACGCAGAATGTGACCAGGTCCCAAATGGCATTCTATTCCCTATATAGTGCACTACTTTTGACCAGGGCCCACAGGGCTCTATTTGCTATATAGTGCACTACTTTTGACCAGGGCCCACAGGGCTCTATTTGCTATATAGTGCACTACTTTTGACCAGGGCCCACAGGGCTCTATTTGCTATATAGTGCACTACTTTTGACCAGGGCCCACAGGGCTCTATTCACTATATAGTGCACTACTTTTGACCAGGGCCCACAGGGCTCTATTCCCTATATAGTGCACTACTTTTGACCAGGGCCCACAGGGCTCTATTCCCTATATAGTGCACTACTTTTGACCAGGGCCCACAGGGCTCTATTCACTATATAGTGCACTACTTTTGACCAGGGCCCACAGGGCTCTATTCCCTATATAGTGCACTACTTTTGACCAGGGCCCACAGGGCTCTATTCCCTATATAGTGCACTACTTTTGACCAGGGCCCACAGGGCTCTATTCCCTATATAGTGCACTACTTTTGACCCATGGGCCCACAGGGCTCTATTCCCTATATAGTGCACTACTTTTGACCAGGGCCCACAGGGCTCTATTCCCTATATAGTGCACTACTTTTGACCTGGGCCCACAGGGCTCTATTCCCTATATAGTGCACTACTTTTGACCAGAGCCCACAGGGCTCCATTCCCTATATAGTACAATACTCTGTCCCAAATGGCACCCTATTGCCTATATAGTGCACTACTTTTGCCTAGGGACCATGAAAGGAACAGAGTGCCATTTAAGACGCAGACAGTATGTGTGATGAAGTAAGAAATAACGTGTCCTGTCTGTTAGTGGAGAGAAATAGCCATGCAGTCACATGAGAGAAATAACATGTGTCCATATAGTGGAGAGAAATAACATGTGCCCATATAGTGGAGAGAAATAACATGTGTCCCATATAGTGGAGAGAAATAACATGTGTCCATATAGTGGAGAGAAATAACACGTGTCCATATAGTGGAGAGAAATAACGTGTCCATATAGTGGAGAGAAATAACATGTGCCCATATAGTGGAGAGAAATAACATGTGTCCATATAGTGGAGAGAACTAACATGTGTCCATATAGTGGAGAGAACTAACATGTGTCCATATAGTGGAGAGAAATAACATGTACCCATATAGTGGAGAGAAATAACATGTGTCCATATAGTGGAGAGAAATAACATGTGTCCATATAGTGGTTTTCTGTTTAACTCGTTTACATTTTAGAAGAGGTGATAAACCGTACAGTAGACTACTTACTCTGTGTTAGATGCACTGGGATTAACTCTAACCTTTAATTTGCACTAACATTCATCTCATCTGGAGTTTATTTATTGAATACCTTAATTACCCCCTCTCTACTCTTCCACTCCTTTCTTCTCTCTCATCTGGATTTGTTTTGGATAATTTGTTCTATATTTCTGTCTTACATTTACATTTTACATTTAAGTCATTTAGCAGACGCTCTTATCCAGATCTTCACATCTCTATCTCATTGCTAATTTTTAAGTGAGGACTGGAGGCACCAAATGGACGTATCACAACATGATGGAACTCAAAGTTTCCTGATCTTCAGGAGAAGTAATGGAGGGTTATCTTTGGCTGTATATCTGTGCTCTCCCTGGCAGGCAGCGCTTCCCCGGTGATGAAGGATTAACCAACGCAGCTGTCTCCTGGCCGGGATGATGCAGTGCACTGCTCCCCGACACGACAGCGTCACTTAATCTTCATGTCCGTTCCTCTGCTGCGCCCGCACAGGACAAAGCCAATCAGCGTCACATGCCACTGTGATGGACCCTGCAGCTCGATCCTGGAGTTTCTCACCCTCGCAGGACCATTAATCAACTTCAGACACTTCGCTTCAGCCACCGCCAATCTACCCCAGAGTTCTGTACTACTCCCTTCTCTCCAACCCAGGACCAAACCCACAGCTGAGCCGGGCCACCAGTGATGTATAGGACAATGGGGGAGGGATGGGGGTTGATGGACAGAGGGAGGGTGGCTGGCGCACGCGAGAAAGTACATTGCACATTATGCTTTGTGTTATCGTGGAGAAGGAGAGACAACAGAGGGTAAGAGAAGATAGAGAGGGGATGAGGAATGTACTCAAACCCTCTTCCCTTTCAAGCCCACCCAGACCACTCATGTGCTGTGTTTAATTTACTACAGTGGGCTAAATCATGGTCACACAGAGTGTTTCTTGCTCTTAAACAAATCACATGGTTATGGGCTTTAAAAAAAGACACCTGCACCGTGTCAGATATAGAGTTTAAATGTATTGCATTTTTAGTTTGCATCCCAATATTGCGCTTTATATACAGTACATCACAGAAGTCTGAAATATAACAAAAACACTATTTTTGACATAGAAACACCGGATTTTCTACAGGCTTTTTGAAGTAATGTTTATGAATGATGAAATAATGAAAAATATGTATAATATTCCACCCATGAGGCCACCGAAGGGCTACAGAGATATCCTCCTGCTCAATAACGCAGCATGAAATAGAGAATAATGCAGATCTGGTATCATGCTCTTTGCTCATTTAGATTAATTGCACTCTCTAGGAATCCATTTGTAAAGATCTGAATTCAGCTGGAGGCAGAAGTGGATACATCGTTTGTCCTGTGTAGAATCCCCATTTCCATCCTCACAATGAACTACTTGGGTTAATTATATTATGCTGAGACTGATGCAACGTTTTACTGCAGAAATACATTTTTAATATACAACTTTTTTTTTTTTTTTTTTGCAAAGACGTTGAAATGGTACATAACATAGTTCAGGAGACTGTGTTGCGTTTCAGAGATGTGGAAGAGAAGCACATAGTAGACACCATACTCCCTATATACAGATTGCATTCTTCATTACATAAAAACACACAGTATACAGTATACAGTATACATGATCCCGATTTGAATTACTTTACCTGTTGAAAGGACGCAGTTGAAGACTTGTAATTCCCAGAAAGCTGCGAGGTAAATGAAAGCAACGCCCCATATGAAACAACCCAATGTAATGGAGACACTTAACAATACACCTCACAAATGACTATTTAAGAGACATTTACATGTTATATATAATACTGACGCAGCTGGCTTTGAGCAGAATTTTAAAGTAGGCTATAAGCCTCTTTCATCAGTTCAGGTGATAGTACTGTATTTGTACCAAAGTGCATATGATATTCTATTGCCAGACCACATTATAGTATTCTGTACATTTGAGACTCAATATCCTATGAAATTAAATCATTGAAATTCTCCACCATCATCTGACTTACGTTATACCCTTCCCTTCGCAATACAAGACAAGCCCCTTGCTAACACAGCCATCAACCCCGTTCTGAAAACAGATCATAAAGGGATGACACATTTATGATACCGTTATTAACAGTGCTATAAAATGAAATTGCATTTATTATTTTATATACATGGTTTTTTTTTGTAACCTTTATTTAACTAGGCAAGTCAAAATCAAATAGCCCATCAAATATAATTTTCTCTAGAGTATGCAAATCAAACATTTCAAAGCCCCCTTCGGGAGAAAAAAAAACATTTCAGTTCACACATATTATCACATGAGAGAGTGAGAGAGAGCGAGAGAGAGCAAGAGATCGAGAGAGAGAGAGAGAGCGAGAGAGAGCAAGAGAGCGAGAGAGCGAGAGTGCGAGAGAGAGTGAGAGTGAGAGAGAGCGAGAGAGAGTGAGAGAGTGAGAGAGAGCAAGAGATCGAGAGAGAGCGAGAGAGCGAGAGAGAGCGAGAGAGAGCGAGAGAGAGCGAGATGGGAGGACTAGAGTAAAGTGTAAGAGGTAGTGAGTGCTGATAGCTTGCATGGCTCAGGGTGGATGGAGCCTAAGACAATGGGATAAGAGGGGGGAAGAGCTGATTCTCAAATCAAATCAAATGTTATTGTTCACATATACATGGTTAGCAGATGTTAATGCGAGTGTTGCGAAATGCTTGTGCTTCTAGTTCCGACAGTGCAGTAATAACCAACAAGTAATCTAACAAATTCACAACGACTACCTTATACTTGGGTGCGGCAGGTGTCCTAGTGGTTAGAGCGTTGGATTTCTAACCGGAAGGTTGCTCCTGAACAAGGCAGTTAACCCACTGTTCCCAGGCCGTCATTGAAAATAAGAATTTGTTCTTAACTGACTTGCCTGGTTAAATAAAGGTATAATAAAAAATTAAATAAATACACACAAATGTAAAGGGATGAATGAGAATATGTACACATAAATAATCAAATCAATGTGTATGTGTCACGTGTGCCGAATACAACAGGTCTAGACCCTACAGGCTCTAACCAACAGTGCAACTTTTAAGTTAAAAAAAAATGTATTAGCTGAACAATAGATTAGTAAAGAATCAAAAACAACTGTAAAGAAGTCAGTGAACATATATGGATGAGCGATGGCCATGTGGCATAGTCAAGATGCAGTAGATGGTATAGAGTACAGTATATACATATGAGATGAGTAATGTAGGATATGCAGACATTATTAAAGTGGCGTTATTTAAAGTGACTAGTGATACCTTTATTAAATCCATTTATTAAAGTGGCCAGAGATTTGAGTCTGTATGTTGGCAGCAGCCACTCTATGTTAGTGGTGGCTGTTTAACAGTCTGATGGCCTTGAGATAGAAGCTGTTTTTCAGTCTCTCGGTCCCAGCTTTGATGCACCTGTACTGATCTCGCCTTCTGGATGATAGCAGGGTGAACAGGCAGTGGCTCGGGTGGTTGTTGCCCTTGATGATCTTTCTGGCTTTCCTGTGACATCGGGTGGTGTAGGTGTCCTGGAGGGCAGGTAGTTTGTCCCCGTTGATGGGTTGTGCAGACCGCACCTGTCACGTCTAGTCAAGGTGGGTGGAATCAGGCGCAGAGAGCAGATAGCGATAATAAAGTTTATTCTCCGGTGAACAAAAAACAAACAACAGTCAACCCAAATACAGACAGGGTGAAATATCCAAAACAGGATAAAGACTAACCGGAGAAAAAACAAACAGCAAACACCGACAGACAAAACGAAATGACAAAATAAACAATCCCGCACAAAACAAGGGCGGGACAACCTACATTAAATACAGACACTAATTAACTAAACAACACACAGGTGAAACCAATTAGACAAAACCAACAGATACACGAAAAAGGGATCAGTAGTGGCTAATAGGACGGTGACGACGACCGCCGAGCACCGCCCGAATGGGCAGGAGAGCCAACTTTGGCGGAAGTCGAGACAGTACCCCCCCCCCCTGACGCGCGGCTCCCGCAGCGCGCCGCCACCGTCCTCGAGGACGACCCGGAGGACGAGGTGCTGGGCGATCCGGATGGAGGCGGTGGAAATCTCTCAGGAGAGAAGGGTCCAAAATGTCCCTCACCGGAACCCAGCATCTCTCCTCCGGGCCGTACCCCTCCCAGTCCACGAGGTACTGTAGGCCCCCACCCGGAGTCTCGAATCTAGAATGCTTCGAACTGTATACGCCGGGGACCCTCGATGTCCAGAGGGGGCGGAGGGACCTCAGGCACCTCACCTTCTTGCAGGGGACCAGCCACCACCGGCCTAAGGAGAGACACATGAAACGAGGGGTTAATACGGTAATACCTAGGAAGTTGTAACCTATAACACACCTTGTTTATTCTCCTCAGGACTTTGAACGGCCCCACACTGCAGCCCCAGCTTCCGACAGGGCAGACGGAGAGACAGGTTTCGGGTCGAGAGCCAGACCCTGTCCCCCGGTGCAAACACGGGGGTCTCACTGCGGTGCTGGTCAGCGCTCCTCTTCTGCCGTTCTCCCGCTAACCGTAATGAGTCCTGAACGGCTTTCCAGGTGTCCTTGGAGCGCTGTACCCATTCCTCTACCGCAGGAGCCTCGGTCTGACTCTGATGCCATGGAGCCAGGACCGGCTGGTAACCTAACACACATTCAAAAGGAGACAAGTTAGTAGAGGAGTGGCGTAAGAAGTTCTGGGCTAGTTCGGCCCATGGAACATACCTTGCCCACTCACCAGGCCGGTCCCGACAATAGGACCGCAGAAACCTGCCCACATCCTGGTTAACGCGCTCCACCTGCCCATTACTCTCGGGGTGAAAACCTGAGGTTAAGCTAACCGAGACCCCCAGTCTCTCCATAAATGTCCTCCATACTGTTGACGTGAATTGGGGACCCCGATCAGAGACGATATCCTCAGGCACCCCATAGTGCCGTAAGACATGGGTAAACAAAGCCTCAGCAGTCTGCAGGGCCGTAGGAAGACCGGGCAATGGAATGAGACGACAGGACTTAGAAAACCGATCCACAACGACCAGGATCGTAGTACTTCCCTGGGATGGGGGAAGGTCGGTAAGAAAATCCACCGATATATGTGTCCACGGCCATCGTGGAACGGGGAGAGGTTGTAATTTCCCTCTAGGCAGGTGCCGAGGAGCCTTGCTCTGAGCACACACTGAGCAGGAGGAGACATAAAATCTCACGTCTTTAGCCAGTGTGGGCCACCAGTATCTCCCTCTCAGACTCTGCACTGTCCTCTTGATACCAGGATGACCCGAGGAGGGAAGAGTATGAGCCCACCTAATCAGCTTGTCCCGGACCACCCTCGGCACGTACTTGGTCCCAACTGAATAGATCAGAATAGATCAAAATGTCATCAATGTACACTACCACTCCCTGCCCAAGCAGGTCTCGGAGAATCTCATCTACGAAAGATTGAAAAATGGCTGGAGCATTCTTCAACCCGTATGGCATGACGCAGTATTCATAATGACCAGAAGTAGTACTAAATGCGGTTTTCCACTCATCTCCTTCCCGGATACGTACCAGATTATACGCGCTCCTCAGGTCCAGTTTTGTGAAGAATCGCGCCCCGTGAAATGATTCCATTGCCGTAGCGATGAGAGGTAGTGGGTAACTAAACCCCGCTGTGATGGAATTTAGACCTCTATAATCAATACACGGACGCAGACCTCCATCCTTCTTCTTCACAAAAAAGAAGCTTGAGGAGACGGGTGATATGGAGGGCTGAATGTATCCCTGTCCCAGCGATTCGGAAACATATGTTTCCATCGCAACTGTCTCCTCCTGGGACAATGGATACACGTGACTCCTAGGAAGTGCAGCGTTTTCCAGAAGGTTTATCGCACAGTCCTCTCGACGATGAGGTGGTAATTGGGTTGCATTCCCTTTACTGAAGGCGATAGCCAAATCGGCATAATCAGAGGGAATGCGCACGGTGGAAACTTGGTCTGGACTCTCCACCGTGGTCGCACCAACGGCAACTCCTATACACCTACCTGAACACTCCTCTGACTACCCCTTAAGAGCCCCCTGTCGCCAGAAAATCACCGGGTTGTGTTGAGCTAACCAGGGAACCCCCAACACCACTGGAAACGCAGGTGAATCTATAAGGAACAGGCTAATCTGCTCCTTATGATCACCCAGCGTTACCATGTCCAGCAGCACCGTAGCCTCCCTAATTACTCCTGACCCTAATGGTCGGCTATCTAAGGAGTGCACGGGGAAAGGTCGATCTAACGACACCAGGGGAATCCCTAGCCTTAACGCAAGCCCACGATCCATAAAATTCCCAGCTGCGCCTGAATCTACTAGCGCCTTATGCTGTAGAGATGGGGAAAAACCAGGGAAAGAAATCAATACAAACACATGACCGACAGGAAGCTCTGAATGAGTTTGGTGCTTACTCACCTGGGGTGATCGAGCAGTGTTCCGTCTGTCCTCCCGACTCCTAGACGAGTTCCTCCAGCACCGGTCGGACGTGTGCCCTCGTCGACCACAACTGGTGCAGGAGAACACTCCTCCTCCAGTCCCCCTTGAAGCCATACCTCTTAATTCCATAGGGATAGGAACAGGGGGGCTGGGGATAGGAAACGACAGGACCTGATCCGAACGCCCGCGAGCAGCCAGCAGGTTGTCGAGACGGATAGCCAGATCGATAAGTCCATCCAGTGTGAATGTGGTGTCCCGACATGCCAGCTCCCTGCGGACGTCCTCCCTGAGACTACATCTAAAATGATCAATCAAGGCCCTGTCGTTCCATCCTGCTCCTGCTGCCAAAGTCCTGAACTCAAGGGCAAAATCCTGTACGCTCCTCGTCTCCTGACGCAGGTGGAACAGCCGTTCACCCGCCGCCCGACCCTCGGGTGGATGGTCAAAAACAGCTCGAAATCGGCGGGTGAACTCTGGGTAATTATCCTTAGCCGAGTCCGGACCATTCCATACTGCGTTAGCCCACTCGAGGGCTCGCCCAGTCAAGCAGGAGATGAGGGCGCACACGCTCTCCTCTCCAGAGGGAGCAGGACGCACGGTAGCCAGGTATAATTCCAGCTGAAGGAGGAAACCCTGGCACCCAGCCGCCGATCCGTCAAACACCCGTGGGAGTGTCAGCCGAAGAGCCCCAAAGCCAGATGAGGTCGCAGAAACAGGAGGTGCTGGAGAAGGGGTTGGTAAAGATGATGTGGGGAGGCCACTCCTCTCCCATCGATCCATTCTCTCCATCATTTGGTCCATAGCAGAACCAATCCGGCGAAGCACGCTGGTATGATGGAGGACCCTCTCTTCCATCGATGGGAGAGGAGACGCTGCTGCTCCTGCTGATTCCATGGGTTTTGCGGGATTCTGTCACGTCTAGTCAAGGTGGGTGGAATCAGGCACAGAGAGCAGATAGCGATAATAAAGTTTATTCTCCAGTGAACAAAAAACAAACAACAGTCAACCCAAAATACAGACAGGGTGAAATATCCAAAACAGGATAAAGACTAACCGGAGAAAAAACAAACAGCAAACACCGACAGACAAAACGAAATGACAAAATAAACAATCCCGCACAAAACAAGGGCGGGACAACCTACATTAAATACAGACACTAATTAACTAAACAACACACAGGTGAAACCAATTAGACAAAACTAACAGATACACGAAAAAGGGATCAGTAGTGGCTAATAGGACGGTGACGACCACCGCCGAGCACCGTCCGAATGGGCAGGAGAGCCAACTTCTGCGGAAGTCGTGACAGCACCACCCTCTGGACAGCCTTGCGGGTTGTGGGCGGAGCAGTTGCCGTACCAGGCGATGATACAGCCCGACAGGATGCTCTCGATTGTGCATCTGTAAAAGCCTCCTGAGGATGAAGAGGCGTAAGTATCTTACTGTGATTGTTTTAAATTAATAAAATTAAATTATAAGGGGAAAAAATAAATAAAAATAGCTTCTTAGCAAAGAAAAATGTCTCATGCAATAATTTTGCTAGGACTCTCTGAGAGTGGTATGAGTAGGGAGGGGGAAAACTGAAAATTTGCTGTAATTGGCAGAGAGGTTTGGAACTCTTTCTTATTGGTCTATTAACTTATTTACAGCCGGGTGATGTCATCAAGCAGGACAAAACTCCATCCTATCAAAAAAGGCTACAATTTCAAACATTTCTTACACTAAAAGACCGTTATCATGTTCACAATGTTATTCCAACCTTAGTGTGTGGAACAATATATGAAACAGGAAAATACGTTTATTTTATTATCATATCATTTTATTATCATTTTTATTTGACAAGAACACAGTAAGAGCTGAGGACAATGATCATGACCTAAACAGACAGACACACGATACAACACATTTGGACAAGACAATTATCAGCAAAGCCACGGTGTAGCCTGGTACAAAAATAAATAAGGACAAAACATTGTTAGCTTACATTTCATGGCATACGGAACATTTCACCTTTATAAAAACATGTACTTGCTTTAATTAATATTGTTCAATGGAAATCAAATTAGTCAAAGAAATATACCGACAAGAGTTGCCCAACACTCCCCCTTAGCGTCTCCCACTTTCTTTGATGAATTTTCTGATTCATAATAGCATTTGTACTTTCAAGGGTGAATCTGTGTCTAACAAAGTGTTAAAAAGGTTGGGTGTTAGGATGAGATATCCAATTTCATGTTTTGAATATAGATATTTTACCAAGCAGAAGTATTGTGCTGTTCATTGAAGGACAACGGACATTGAGGTCATCCAAGATGATGAGCTGAGGATTAATATGTAGTTTGAAGGCGTAATGGGAAAGCCAGCCTTGAAACTGTAGATAAAATAAGCACACTGTCGAACAGTACCAGTACAAATGCCTTATGTCCTCCTCCTCTTCTTGACAGATTCTGATTTTAGAGTCTTGCTCAATAACTTAATTGACAAGAATTTTCTTAGTTAACATAATTGTATATTTAACCGAAAGGAGAATGTACAGTTGAAGTCAGAAGTTTACATACACTTGGAGTTGGAGTCATTAAAACTTGTTTTTCAACCACTCCACAAATAGTTTTGGCAAGTCGGTTAGGACATCTACATTGTGCATGACACAAGTCACTTTTCCAACAATTGTTTACAGACAGAATATTTCACGTATAACTCACTGTATCCCAATTCCAGTGGGTCAGATGTTTACATACACTAAGTTGACTGTGCCTTTAAACAGCTTGGACAATTCCAGAAAATGATGTCATGGCTTTAGAAGCTTCTGATAGGCTAATTGACATCATTTGAGTCAATTGGAGGTGTACCTGTGGTGTACCTGTGGATGTATTTCAAGGCCTACCTTCAAACTCAGTGCCACTTCGCTTGAAATCATGGGAAAATCACAAGAAATCAGCCAAGTCTGGAATGTGCTGGGGTCTCAGGAAGGAGACGCATTCTGTCTCCTAGAGATGAACATACTTTGGTGCGAAAAGTCCAAATCAATCTCAGAACAACAGCAAAGGACCTTGTGAAGATGCTGGAGGAAACAGGTACAAAAGTATCTATATCCACAGTAAACGAGTGCTATATCGACATAACCTGAAAGGCTGCTCAGAAAGGAAGAAGCCACTGCTCCAAAACTGCCATAAAAAAAGCCAGACATGGGGACAAAGATCGTACTTTTTGGAGAAATGTCCTCTGGTCTGATGAAACAGAAATAGAACTGTTTGGCCATAATGACCAACATTATGTTTGGAGGAAAAAGGGGGAGGCTTGCAAGCTGAAGAACACCATCCCAACCTTGAAGTACGGTGGTGGTGGAATCATGTTGTGGGGGTGCTTTGCTGCAGGAGAGATTGGTGCACTTCACAAAATAGATGGCATCATGAAGTAGGAAAATGATATGGATATATTGAAGCAACATGAAGACTATGTCGATAAAGCTTGGTCACAAATGGGTCTTCCTAATGGACAATGACCCCACGCATACTTCCAAAGTTGTGGCAAAATGGCTTAAAGACAACAAAGTCAAGGTATCGGAGTGGCCATCACAAAGCCCTGACCTCAATCCTATAGAACATTTGTGGGCAGAACTGAAAAAGCCTGTGCGAGCAAGGAGGCCTACAAACCTGACTCAGTTACACCAGCTCTGTCAGGAGGAATGGGGCCTACAAACCTGACTCTGTTACACCAGCTCTGTCAGGAGGAATGGGGCCTACAAACCTGACTCAGTTACACCAGCTCTGTCAGGAGGAATGGGGCCTACAAACCTGACTCTGTAACACCAGCTCTGTCAGGAGGAATGGGGCCTACAAACCTGACTCAGTTACACCAGCTCTGTCAGGAGGAATGGGGCCTACAAACCTGACTCAGTTACACCAGCTCTGTCAAGAGGAATGGGGCCTACAAACCTGACTCAGTTACACCAGCCCTGTCAGGAGGAATGGGGCCTACAAACCTGACTCAGTTACACCAGCTCTGTCAGGAGGAATGGGCCTACAAACCTGACTCAGTTACACCAGCTCTGTCAAGAGGAATGGGGCCTACAAACCTGACTCAGTTACACCAGCTCTGTCAAGAGGAATGGGGCCTACAAACCTGACTCAGTTACACCAGCTCTGTCAAGAGGAATGGGGCCTACAAACCTGACTCAGTTACACCAGCTCTGTCAAGAGGAATGGGCCAAAATTCACCCACCTTATTGTGGTAAGCTTGTGGACGGCTACCCGAAACGTTTGACCCAAGTTAAACAATTTCAAGGCAATGCTACCATGTACTAATTGAGTGTATGTAAACTTCTGACCCACTGGGAATGTGATGAAAGAAATGAAACATTTCACATTCTTAAAACAAAGTGGTGATCCTAACTGACCTAAAACAGGGCATTTTTACTAGGATTAAATGTCAGGAATTGTGAAAAAGTGAGTTTAAATGTGTTTGGCTTAGGTGTATGTAAACTTCCGACTTCAGCTGTATATCCATATACTGTATACACGTCTAAACATAGAGTTATCCATTCTCACCAGGTTCACAGTAAACAAGTCCTGCACACAGTTTAGACTATGACCAATTATTGGGTGTAGTCACTGGGGGACCTATATGCACTACACGACCTGTGATTTTAATTAGGAAGGTGCCTAGTCAGATGAGTTAACCCACGAGTGATATAATGGAAACACTGCAAATTAATTCCCCAGTTAAAAGAATGAGCAGATTTAAGTCATGACCAAACAGCTTTTCAAAAAAGCAGCAGCTACTAGCTATGAAGGGATTAAAACGACCACTGTGTAAACTGACTACCAGTTTAATCTGTGACAGGGGGAAAAAGCATAGCCCTGGGTCTGTCTGCACCCTTCCCCCACACATGGCTACTACTGGGTTAGCCCACGCCTGACCCGTACTCCCCCTTATAGCTCCCCACAGAACTCTAGCAACAGCTCCACGGTGTAAATGTATAATACAATGGCTCATCTTTCACAGCGAAGCACTAAGTCAATTTTACGACTGGCACAACTGAACCGGCAATTAAATGAGACAGGCACCTTTCTATTTTTGGTATTGCAGCTTTCCTTACATACACTGTAACAGCAAATAAGGTGAGGATAATTAACGGCCCCAACAGGATCAATAGCTGCCAGACTGATGACACATTGGAAAGGGGATAGTATATATTTAACAGCGCTACGTCAGACTGCCTTTTTCTCTTACTGAGGACTATGTTGCCAGTCCTTTATAGTATGTTACAGCTTGGTTACTGAGGACTATGTTACCAGTCCTTTATAGTATGTTACAGCTTGGTTCCTGAGGACTATGTTGCCAGTCCTTTATAGTATATTACAGCTTGGTTACTGAGGACTATGTTACCAGTCCTTTATAGTATGTTACAGCTTGGTTACTGAGGACTATGTTGCCAGTCCTTTATAGTATGATACAGCTTGGTTCCTGAGGACTATGTTGCCAGTCCTTTATAGTATGATACAGCTTGGTTACTGAGGACTATGTTACCAGTCCTTTATAGTATATTACAGCTTGGTTACTGAGGACTATGTTACCAGTCCTTTATAGTATGTTACAGCTTGGTTCCTGAGGACTATGTTACCAGTCCTTTATAGTATATTACAGCTTGGTTACTGAGGACTATGTTGCCAGTCCTTTATAGTATGTTACAGCTTGGTTCCTGAGGACTATGTTACCAGTCCTTTATAGTATATTACAGCTTGACTGAGGACTATGTTGCCAGTCCTTTATAGTATATTACAGCTTGGTTCCTGAGGACTATGTTACCAGTCCTTTATAGTATGTTACAGCTTAGTTACTGAGGACTATGTTGCCAGTCCTTTATAGTATATTACAGCTTGGTTACTGAGGACTATGTTGCCAGTCCTTTATAGTATGTTACAGCTTGGTTCCTGAGGACTATGTTACCAGTCCTTTATAGTATGTTACAGCTTAGTTACTGAGGACTATGTTGCCAGTCCTTTATAGTATGTTACAGCTTGGTTCCTGAGGACTATGTTACCAGTCCTTTATAGTATATTACAGCTTGGTTACTGAGGACTATGTTGCCAGTCCTTTATAGTATGTTACAGCTTGGTTCCTGAGGACTATGTTGCCAGTCCTTTATAGTATGTTACAGCTTGGTTCCTGAGGACTATGTTACCAGTCCTTTATAGTATGTTACAGCTTGGTTCCTGAGGACTATGTTACCAGTCCTTTATAGTATGTTACAGCTTAGTTCCTGAGGACTATGTTGCCAGTCCTTTATAGTATGTTACAGCTTGGTTACTGAGGACTATGTTACCAGTATGTTATGTTATGTTACAGCTATGTGTTCATCTACAAATACCTCTTGGGTAAGCTCCCTCTTTACTTCTGTAGTTTGGTCTTCTTCACCACAAACAGTAACCAATCCCGGTCTGCTAGTTGGTTGCTATGTTACCAAACCCGGTCTGCTAGGTGGTTGCTATGTTACCAAACCCGGTCTGCTAGGTGGTTGCTATGTTACCAAACCCGGTCTGCTAGGTGGTTGCTATGTTACCAAACCCGGTCTGCTAGGTGGTTGCTATGTTACCAAACCCGGTCTGCTAGGTGGTTGCTATGTTACCAAACCCGGTCTGCTAGGTGGTTGCTATGTTACCAAACCTGGTCTGCTAGGTGGTTGCTATGTTACCAAACCCGGTCTGCTAGGTGGTTGCTATGTTACCATACCTGGTCTGCTAGGTGGTTGCTACTTTAAGTCCCCAGGACATTTACAGCATTAGGCCAGACTGCCTTTTCGTCTTGTGCACCAGAGGTATGGAATAGTCTACAATCCCTGCTTCATCTAGATATGTTAGTGTCACGAAATACATTTTAAATATTGACGGGAGACTCTGTTACAGAGGAATTGTAAATACTTTTTTTTATTGGAATGTACCATGTTGTTGTATTGTTGTATGTTTTAATTCTGTAATGTATTGATTGTTGCTGCCTTCTTGGCCAGGTCTCCCTTGAAAAACAGACTCTGGGTGTCATTGGGCTTTTCCTGGTCAAATAAAGATTAAATTAAAAAATGTAATAAAACACTTGGTGACTGAGGTTTATGTTACCACTTTTTTATGTTCAGTTACAAATTGGGGATGTTTGTTTCATATAATAAAGACTGATATTTTTTTTAATGTCTGTTATTTATAAATATATATATAAAGAAAGTGGAGAAGAAACTTGCAGGTTCCCACCATATAATTACATATGAAATCCAATAATTATAGGATATCTATGGTCCACACTAACAACGAAGTGGTCTTTTGTTACCAACATTTCTATTTTGTTTCGAACAACAAAATATATGAGGCTTTGCTTCCACATCAAAGAGCACCGTCTCTAACAGCATACCTGTTTCAGAGTCATACCCACCTTACCCAGAGAGGTTCACCAACCTTTACCCAGAGAGGTTCACCAACCCTTACCCAGAGAGGTTCACCAACCCTTACCCAGAGAGGTTCACCAACCCTTACCCAGAGAGGTTCACCAACCCTTACCCAGAGAGGTTCACCAACCCTTACCCAGAGAGGTTCACCAACCCTTATCCAGAGAGGTTCACCAAATCTTACCCAGAGAGGTTCACCAACCCTTACCCAGAGAGGTTCACCAACCCTTACCCAGAGAGGTTCACCAACCCTTACCCAGAGAGGTTCACCAACCCTTGCTCTGAGTGACAAAGGGACTTTGTCACATGGTTACAAAGGATTGTGTTACCTGTCCAAGCACATGTAACTTTTTTTCATTCCTGCATATTAAATGCTCGATCGGAGAGCGAATGAGCACGAGAGCGAGAGCACAGAAAACAAGGCAGCCCTTTGTCCTCCTAACCGTTTTAGAAAGCGCTATTTGCCATGGGGTGCCGAGTATAATTAATACCTCACTGTAGCCATGGGTTGTCATTTTTCAAATCGTTTCCCTGGAAATGTTCTACAGCTCTTAATGGCCCTGCTAATGCTGTAGCCGTCATGTTCTGGACAGCTGCACCTTTACAAGACAAACTCAGCTGTGCCATGAAGGCCTCTCTGTGGACTCCCTAACTGGGAGAGCTCAGACTGTCCCAGCCAGCTGGTGATGGCCATGGCACTATGGACAATTCATTCATTCTTACCTTGTGTTCACATCCGGTAGTGAGTCACCTTGTTTTGAATGCCATTCCGTCCCCAAACACCTCATATTTTTCTTTCCTATTTTCTGACGGATGGTGGAGTAGCAAAATTGGCCTTGAAAGGAAACAAATGAAAGCATAGGACTAATTAAAGATGGCTTTGGAGGGACCAGTGGGGCCAGGGGCAGTTAGGTGAGAATATTTGGTGGCTAGCCAAGCTAGGAAGCTGTATTTAGCTGACAACCGGAAGAGAAAATGAAGGCCTAATATTTCAAATTAGCATGCTACACTAGGCTAGCCTGAACGTCTCCAAGCTCTCCTCCGGGACCCCCTGCTGTTCCATGTATTTGAACTATTCCAGAGCTAGCACACCTGATTCAATTAGTCAACTAATTATCAGTTGTGCTAGTTCAGGGCTACCACAAAACTGTGAAACGCCAGGGGGTCCCCGAAGAGAGATTTGAGAACGACTGGGCTATAGGCTACACTACTGTTATTGTCTTGTATAGCATACTATATAGTGTTCTCTTGTCTGTAGTCTACTATTTAAGGCTACATAAAGTTGGCATCAGCAGCAATGCTGAGATTATTGGAGTGTGTTGGAGTGTGTTGGAGTGTGTTGGAGTGTGTTGGAGTGTTCTGGAGTGTCCTGGAGTGTGCTGGAGTGTGCTGGAGTGTCTTGGAGTGTCCTGGAGTGTGCTGGAGTGTGTTGGAGTGTCCTGGAGTGTCCTGGAGTGTCTTGGAGTGTCCTGGAGTGTCCTGGAGTGTCCTGGAGTGTGCTGGAGTGTGCTGGAGTGTCCTGGAGTGTGCTGGAGTGTTCTTGGAGTGTCCTGGAGTGTGCTGGAGTGTGCTGGAGTGTCCTGGAGTGTGCTGGAGTGTGCTGGAGTGTGCTGGAGTGTCCTGGAGTGTGCTGGAGTGTGCTGGAGTGTCCTGGAGTGTGCTGGAGTGTGCTGGAGTGTGCTGGAGTGTTCTGGAGTGTCTTGGAGTGTCCTGGAGTGTGCTGGAGTGTGCTGGAGTGTCTTGGAGTGTCCTGGAGTGTGCTGGAGTGTGCTGGAGTGTGCTGGAGTGTCCTGGAGTGTGCTGGAGTGTGCTGGAGTGTGTTGGAGTGTGTTGGAGTGTGTTGGAGTGTCCTGGAGTGTTCTGGAGTGTCCTGGAGTGTCCTGGAGTGTTCTGGAGTGTGCTGGAGTGTCCTGGAGTGTGCTGGAGTGTCTTGGAGTGTCCTGGAGTGTGCTGGAGTGTCCTGGAATGTCCTGGAGTGTCTTGGAGTGTCCTGGAGTGTCCTGGAGTGTTCTGGAGTGTTCTGGAGTGTTCTGGAGTGTTCTGGAGTGTTCCTTTGTCTGTAGAAAAGCAATGGAATGCGAGCCACCTCTCACGTGAACGAGCGTCACGAGCTTGTGGCATTCTGCCAGACCACTGACTCAAAGAGCCCTTATGAGCCTCTCCTTTACAGTAGAAGCCTAAAACAAGTTTCTAAAGACGGTTGACATCTAGTAGAAGCCTTGGGAAGTGCAACATGACCAATATCCCACTGTATCTTCAAAAGGGAATGAGTTGAAAATCGACCAACCTCAGATTTCCCACTTCCTGTTTGGATTTTTTCTCAGGTTTTTGCCTGCCATATGAATTCTGTTATACTCACAGACATCATTCAAACAGTTTTAGAAACTGAGTGTTTTCTATCCAAATATACTAATACTATGCATATTTTAGCAACTGGGACTGAGGAGCAGGCAGTTTAATCTGGGAAACTCTGGGCACCTTATTCATCAAAGCTACTCAATACATCCATTGCCAATAACAATTCCTCCTTATTTGAAAAATCTTTCCAACACTCTCGGCCTCGATAATCACCAAGACCCAGTGTGAAAGAGAGAAATATCATAATCTGTTGATACCATATTTCCAGTGGAAACACACACAAAAACAGCTGTCTGTCCCAAGCTCACTGGCGCAGAAAACTCTGAGGGCCAGGAATAGGCTTGTTGATACAATGTCACAACTTCGCTCGAGACAGCTTCAGGCCGGACCCAGTGATGATTTGATGCAATGTTGCACTTCTTTTGCAATAGCTCAAGTCAAGACAGGTAGAAAGGGAGGCAGACAGGCAGAGAAGAGAGATAAAGGTGATTGATAGAACAGGATTTTTCAATAGGATAATTTCTACTGTTTTTCTTTGTCGGCTTTAGGCCTATGTATTTTACTTAGTTGACGATGGATATTATAGGCCTACTGCTGCATTGGCCAATAGCAAGGTTTCCTAAACTCGGTCCTCTGGACCCCAAGGGGTGAACGTTTTGTTGCCCTAGCACTACACAGCTGATTTAAAATAATCAACTAATCATCATGCACCCTTAGTGTCCCAAGGACCGAGTTTGGGAAACGCTGGCCTATAAGCTATCTCTGAGTTCTATGCTCTCATTTCTTTAGTATTCAATGGATCCCAGTGTATCAATGTGTCAGCATGGCAGAGGCTGGTGCTCTCACCGTATTTGAATTTTAACTTTTAGATTTTTATAATTTTATTATAATTTTTATGATTTTGAGAAACTTAAACATTATTATTGATATGAAACTGTTCCACGAAATATAAAAAATATAAAAATGACAGAACATTTTCATCAGGATAATTTCTACAGTTTTCCTTTGTCGGATTTAGGTTCGCAGATCGGTAGAAATAGGAGGATAAATTGTAACCTTCCCCAAACTTGAAACTTACGAGTTGGGGAAGGGAGGCTCTATACTAAAACACCCATTAAAAACATTTGGAAAGCGCAAGCACTTGAAAACATAGGAAGTACCATGACAAAACGTGCCCACCTATGGAAATCAAAGGCCCGTCCAACTGATTTGTTCTGGCACCGGCTCTGTATCTATGGCTCAGGGGTGCCCGCAGTTAAAGTGACAGTTAACTCAAAATTATAAGAAAAATTATGGCTTTTGCAACAAGTACTTTTAGCATCTATTTATTCTCTTATTTCTATTTATTCTCTTATTTCTATTTATTCTCTTATTTCTATTTATTCTCTTCTTAAATAAGAGAATAAATAATAAGTTACATACAGTATTTCAAATATATATTCCAAATCATGTGTGACAATGTCATGATGATAACAGCATGTATTAGTCATATGAGAACATATGATAAACTTAATCAAGCATTTTCACCCTTTAAACACGTCATTTAAAGAGAACAAAGACATTCAGCTGTTTCTCCGTTTAACAGGTGAGCGCCCTGTGATCTAGCTATTCATTTGCGTAGGGCCACCTGCTTTAATTGGTCCTAATCTGTAGTGAGCGACTTTGATCTCGGTGACAGGTTGACTGCATTAGCATGAGTGTGCTCGCTAATCCTTTGCTTAACTTGTTCTTTTGGCACAGCCAGCAGCCTGTCCAACGATATGTCAGCAGAGGGATAAGCCTTCATCAAACACATCAGGTCTCTAAGCTTAGTTCTGGGATACGGCTGGAGGGAGGTAGGGAGGGAGGGAGGGAGGGCCAGTGTTGGGGTACACAGGGAGGGAAGGTGGGAGGGCCAGTGTTGGGATACAGAGGGAGGGAGGGAGGGCCAGTGTTGGGGTACAGAGGGAGGGAGGGAGGGAGGGAGGGAGGGAGGGGGGAGGGCCAGTGTTGGGATACAGAGGGAGGGAGGGAGGGAGGGAGGGAGGGAGGGAGGGAGGGAGGGAGGGAGGGAGGGAGGGGAGGGAGGGAGGGAGGGAGGGAGGGAGGGAGGGAGGGAGGGAGGGAGGGAGGGAGGGGGGGGAGGGGGAGGGAGGGAGGGACAGTGTTGGGGTACAGAGGGAGGGAGGGAGGGAGGGAGGGAGGGAGGGAGGGAGGGAGGGAGGGAGGGAGGGAGGGAGGGAGGGAGGGAGGGAGGGAGGGAGGGAGGGAGGGAGGGAGGGAGGGAGGGAGGGACAGTGTTGGGGTACAGAGGGAGGGAGGGAGGGAGGGAGTGTTGGGGTACAGAGGGAGGGAGGGAGGTAGGGAGGGAGGGCGGGAGTTAGGGGGCCAGTTAGGGAGGGAGGGAGGGAGGGAGGGAGGGGGGAGTGTTGGGGTACAGAGGGAGGGAGGGAGGGAGGGAGGGACAGTGTTGGGGTAGAGGGAGGGAGGGAGGGAGGGAGGGAGGGAGGGAGGGAGGGAGGGAGGGAGGGAGGGAGGGAGGGAGGGGAGGGAGGGAGGGACAGTGTTGGGGTACAGAGGGAGGGAGGGAGGGAGGGAGGGAGGGAGGGAGGGAGGGAGGGAGGGAGGGAGGGAGGGAGGGAGGGAGGGAGGGAGGGAGGGAGGGAGGGAGGGAGGGAGGGAGGGAGGGAGGGAGGCTCTATACAGGGTGTAGTTGCCTCCCAGACAGAGGAAAAGGCTGCCTCCCAAACGGAGGAAAAGGGATCTCTCCCAAATGATACCCTTTTCCCTTGTTAGTACACTACTTTTGACCAGGGCCTATAGGGCTCTCGTGCACTATATAGGGAATATGGTGCCATTTGGGACAGATACTAACTGTTTGTTGTAGTTCTGTTGTGAACTTTGGTTGAACTGCCATGAATTATGATGCCTATCTCTGCAGGCAACAATATCTGATTTCAGTGAAGAGAGAAAGAGAGATACTGAGGAGAAAGGGAAGGAAATAGCATCTCGTGATTATTATCTCAGCGCTCGTTGATTTACTTTCACAAGGCGTTCATGTTGTGTTATTTTCAAAAATGTCTCTGCTCAAAATAACTTTTGTGAATTGTTTTCTTGATTAATTGTATTTGGGCTAGTAATTTTGTTTAGAAGGATATGAACTCAAAATATACTGCTTAATGCAGAATGACACATTTGGAAACAGTGTTGTACATGGGATATTATTTGACTCAGCATTGTACTATAGAACTTGTATGCTACAATAATTGTAAATGACTTTGCTACATTTATAGGATTAATCGACCATAGATGTAACTTTACTGAGAGACGTCATAGCCTTTATTATGTTTTATTTATACTGTACAAAATATAAACACAACACATAAAGTGTTGGGCCCATGTTTCATGAGCTGAAATAAAATATCCCAGAAATTTTTCATACGTACAAAAAGTTTATTTGTCTCAAATTGTGTGCACAAATTTGCTTACATCCCTGTTACTGAGCATTTTTCTTTTGCCAAGATAATCCATCCTCCTGACAGGTGTGGCATATCTAGAAGCTGATTAAACAGCATGATCATTACACAGGTGCACCTTGTGCTGGGGACAATAAAAGGCAGTTTTGTCACACAACACAATGCTACAGATGTCTCAAGTTTTGAGGGAGCGTGCATTTGGCATGCTGATTGCAAGAATGTCCATCAGAGCTGTTGCCAGAGAATTTAATGTTCATTTCTCGACCATATACCACTTCCAAAGTCATTTTAGAGAATTTGGCAGTATGTCCAACTGGTATCACAACCGTAGACAACGTGTAACCACACCAGCCCAGGACCTCCACATCCGGCTTCTTCACCTGCAGGATCGTCTGAGACAAGCCACCCGGACAGCTGATGGAACTGAGGAGTATTTTTGTCTGTAGGAAAGACCTTTTTTGGGGAATAAAACTTATTCTGATTGGCTGGGGCTGGCTTCCCAGTGGGCTGGCCTGGCTCCCAAGTGGGTGGGCCTACGTATGCCACCCTAGGCCCACCCATGGCTACTCCCCTGCCCAGTCATGTGAAATCCATAGATTTGGGCCTAATGAATTTATTTCATTATTTCAATTGACTTCCTTATATGAACTGTAACTCAGTAAAATCGTTAAAATTGTTGCATGTTGCATTTATATTTTTGTTCAGTATAGCTTTACAACACTGCACAATGTGTTATACAGCATTACTACAGCCTGCAGAGAGAGTTCTGAAAGGTTGCCAAACTCATTAAGTCTTAAGCAACATTAAGCACATCTACTTCCTCCCTCCTCATGTGATAATGTTCTCCAACTTTTGGATGAATTAAAGGCAACCTCTCGATTTTTAGAACTTTATTGGCTGTGTTGGCTTGGGGGAAAACTACTGACGAATTAAAACACACTCAGACGTTCATATACATCTCATATATTCAGTTCTGTTACTTTAGCATATTCCTCTTTTCAGTGGTGGAAAAAGTACTCAATTGTCACACTTGAGTAAAAGTAAAGATACCTTAATAGAAAGTAAAAGTCTAAAAGTATTTGCATTTAAATAAACTTAAGTATCAAAAGTAAATGAAATTGCTAAGATGTACTTAAGTATCAAAAGTAAAAGTATAAATCGTTTCACACCATTTCACAACCAGACGGACTCGTTTTATTTTTTACTTTTATTTATGGATGGCCAGGGGCTCCAACACTCAGACATCATTTACAAATTCAACGTGCTTTGTGAGATCAGAGGCACGAGGGATGACCAGGGATGTTTTCTTGATAAGTGTGTGAATTAGACCGTTTTGTTGTCCTGCTAAGCATTCAGAATGCAGCCAGTGTAATGAGTCCTTTTGGGTGTCAGGGAAAACGTAAGGAGTAAAAAGTACATTATTGTCTTTAGGAATGTAGTCAAGTAAAAGTAGAAATTTTCAAAAAATATAAATAGTAAAGTAAAGTACAGACACCCAAAAAAACTACTTAAGTTGTTATTTCAAGTGTACTTTACACCACTGATAGGGATGTTCTCTTGATAAGTGTGTGAATTGGACCATTTTCCTGTCCTGCTAAGCATTCAAAATATAATGAGAACTTTTGGGTGTCAGGGAAAACGTATGGAGTAAAAACTGTATTATTTTCTTTAGGAATGTAGTGAAATAAAAGTAAAAGTTTTCCAAAAATATAAATAGTAGAGTACAGATACTGCAAAAAAACAACTTAAATTGTGATTTAAACTATACTTACACTGCATCTTTTGTATAAATCTTTATATATCTTGCCTTTTTTATATGCCTAAGCAAATACTGTATATATGTATTAATCGACTGAGTCATGGTGACGTAAGGGTTCGCAGTCCCAGTTAGCAAAGTCATTTCAATGTTTGTTTTAGACAGGATTTTTTGTGAAATCTTCTCAGACATTACTCGTCTGGTAGGCTCGCGTCACTGGGCAACTCACGTCTGGGTTTCCCTTTGTAGTCCGTAATAGTTTTCAAGCCCTGCCACATCCGACGACTGTCAGAGTCGGTGTAGTAGGATTCAAGGCTCTAGCATTTAGCTCGATGCGGATGTTGCATGTCATCCATGGCTTCTGATTGGGATATGTACGTACAGTCACTGTGGGGACAATGTCGTCGATGCACTTGTTGATGAAGCCAATGACTGAGGGTTGTGTGTTCCTCAATGCCATTGGATGAATCCCGGAACATATTCCAGGCTGTGCTAGCAAAACAGCCCCCTGGTGTAGCATCCTCGTCATCTGATCAGTTCCGCATTGAGAGAGTCACTGGTACTTCCTGCTTTAGATTTTGCCAAATGGAGGATGGGGTAGAGCTTTTGTATGCATCAAATTGCATTCAACTCAAACACTACCCTCAAATTTCCACTTCATTATAAACTATCATATCACGTAAAGTAATTGAGAAAAAGATGAGTGATACAAATTACCCTAATGATGGTATGAATTACAGCACAAGGTTTGGCCAGTAGAGACCTTTTCCTCTCTGTGCCGTGGCAGAACAGAACAGAACACAGTCAGGAGGGAACGAATGAGTCCCAAATGGGACCCTATTCTCTTTATAGTGCACTTATTTTGACCAGAGCCAATAAGGTAGTGCACTATATAGGGAATAGGGTGTTATTTGGGAGTCATACCATATCTGACATGTCAAAGTGTCTGAGGCCAAGGAGGCAGAGCGAGAATTAATAGCTAGCTGCCTCCATCCAAGGTCCTTTAGCAGTAATTGCAAGCAGAATCTACCTCTCTGATCTCAGCAGCGGTATGCGCTATGCCAAAACAGCCAGGATTTGACAGATGGTCGTCCCACTCTAATAACTTATGCATGTTCCCTTTTCTCAAATGAGGCCATGCTTCCCACCCACACCACACCACAAAATGGGAGTAAGAATTACTTATTATTTTCATTCCGCTACACAAAATATCTGGCAATATATATGACAGTACATATAACAGTATACACACTACCGCTCAAAAGTTTGGGGTCACTTTTTGAGAGTAAAATAACATCAAATTGATCAGAAAAACAGTGTAGACATTGTTAATGTTGAAAATTACTATTGCAGCTGGAAACAGCCAATTTTTTGATGGAAAATCGACATGCTCCAGATACTCTGTCTGAAGAAGCCCGGTTGTATTACTTCTTTAATCAGAACAATAGTTTTCAGCTGTGCTAACATAATTGTAAAAGGGTATTTCAATGATCAATTAGCCTTTTAAAATGATAAACTTGGATTAGCTAACACAAAGTTCCATTGGAACACAGGAGTGATGGTTGCTGATAATGGGCCTCTGTACGCCTACGTGGATATGATGATGATAATGGGCCTCAGTACGCCTATGTAGATATGATGATGATAATGGGCCTCTGTACGCCTATGTAGATATGATGATGATAATGGGCCTCTGTACGCCTATGTAGATATGATGATGATAATGGGCCTCAGTACGCCTATGTAGATATGATGATGATAATGGGCCTCAGTACGCCTATGTAGATATGATGATGATAATGGGCCTCAGTACGCCTATGTAGATATGATGATGATAATGGGCCTCTGTACGCCTACGTGGATATGATGATGATAATGGGCCTCTGTACGCCTACGTGGATATTCCTTTTAAAAAATCAGCCTTTTCCAATTACAATAGTCATTTACAACATTAACAATGTCTACATTGTATTTCTGATCAATTTGATGTTTTTTTAATGGACAAAACATGTGCTTTTCTTTCAAAAACAAGCACATTTCTAAGTGTCCCCAAATTTTTGAACGGTAGAGTATATGACAGTATATTTGACAGCATATCTTAAAGTATATATGACAGAATACATGATATTATATATGACAGTCTATATGACAGAATACATGACAGAATATATGATATTATATATGACAGTCTATATGACAGTATATTAAAAAAATATATAATTTTACCTTTATTTAAACAGGCAAGTCAGTTAAGAACAAATTCTTATTTTCAATGACGGCCTGGGAACAGTGGGTTAACTGCCTGTTCAAGGGCAGAACGACAGATTAGTACCTTGTCAGCTCAGGGGTTTGAACTCACAACCTTTCGGTTACTAGTCCAACGCCTTAACCACTAGGCTACTCTGTATATATGACAGTATATATGACAGTCTATATGACAGTCTATATGACAGAATACATGACAGAATATATGATATTATATATGACAGTATATATGACAGAATACATGACAGAATATATGATATTATATATGACTGTATAAATGACAGTCTATATGACAGTATATATGACAGTCTATATGACAGTCTATATGACAGAATATATGATATTATATATGACAGTATATATGACAGTATAAATGACAGTATATATGACAGTCTATATGACAGTCTATATGACAGTCTATATGATATTATATATGACAGTCTATATGACAGTCTATATGACAGTCAATATGACAGTACATATGACAGTCTATATGATATTATATATGACAGTCTATATGACAGTCTATATGACAGTATATATGACAGTCTATATGACAGTCTATATGACAGTCTATATGATATTATATATGACAGCCTATATGACAGTCTATATGACAGTATATATGACAGTCAATATGACAGTACATATGACAGTATATATGACAGTATGTATGACAGTCTATATGACAGTATATATGACAGTATACATGACAGTCTATATGACAGTCTATATGATATTATATATGACAGTCTATATGACAGTATATATGACAGTATATATGACAGTCTATATGACAGTACATATGACAGAATATATGATATTATATATGACAGTATAAATGACAGTCTATATGACAGTATAAATGACAGTATATATGACAGTATATATGACAGTCTATATGACAGTCTATATGACAGTCTATATGACAGTACATATGACAGAATATATGATATTATATATGACAGTATAAATGACAGTCTATATGACAGTATATATGACAGTCTATATGACAGTATATATGACAGTCTATATGACAGTACATATGACAGTATATATGACAGTACATATGACAGTCTATATGACAGTCTATATGACAGCAGATATATTTTGCTCTTTTTTTTCTTCTCCTTTTTTTGACAGGTCTCTGTTGAACAAGTCAGTTTTGTTTCATAAGAGGCTGCTTCCTGGCTGTGTGGCAGTAGTGTGTTAGTTTAGCCACTGAAGGAAATGAGAATTGTGTGTTTTCAGGGTTTTCAGGTGCAGTATATCGTCATTAAACTTGAATGTTTAACACGCAGGTTTGGTTGTTTGCGTTAGAAGAGCGAACTGCTTTCGTATTTACTGTAGTAGAGGTTGTAGAGACGAACGGAAGTAACATGATTGGCTCGAGGTAGCAGCCTGAGCTAAGTCTTTGAACGGACAGATGGACACACACTCACGTGCACACACTCACACACACACACACACACACTCACGTGCACACACTCACACACACGTGCACACACACACACACACACACACACACACACACACTCACGTGCACACACTCACACACACACACACACACACACACTCACGTGCACACACACACACTCACGTGCACACACACACACACACACACACACTCACGTGCACACACTCACACACACACACACACACACACTCACGTGCACACACTCACGTGCACACACACACACTCACGTGCACACACACACTCACGTGCACACACACACACTCACGTGCACACACTCACACACACACACACACTCACGTGCACACACACACACTCACGTGCACACACACACACACACACACACACACACACACACACACACACACACAACCTCTATGAACCACAGGGTAGCCCAAAGTAAACACAACAGGAAGTAATCAAATCAAATCAAATTTTATTTGTCACATGTGCCGAATACAACCTTACAGTGCAATGTTCACTTACAAGCCCTTAACCAACAATGCAGTTCTATGAAAAATACCTCAAGAAACGTAATAAATAAAAGTAACAAATAATTTAAGAGCAGTGCCTTACTTAATCTCTCCCAGGTGACAAAGCAACATCTTGAATTGTAACCTATTCCATATATAGGGTCCATAGGATTCTGGTCAAAACTAGTGTACTATATAGGGAATAGGGTGCCAGTTGGGGCACGACCCTTTAACTGTCCACATCAACCACACACTGCCCTGCCTCCAACTCCGACTCTGCCTGCAAAGCCCATGGGAAAGTTTAAAAGCAAAGGGTGATGTAAAGGGTGATGCATGAGTTATCTATTTATTTATTTATAACATGTAAAAATGTGTCAGCTATGGGCGCTCATTAATGTAATTTATGGACCTAGGCTGTATTCCAAGAGTGGTTATGACATTGGACTACATCCGGTTCTACTGGACGTTAAACTATACCTGGTTCTATTGGACATGAAACTATACCCTGTTCTACTGGACGTTAAACTATACCTGGTTCTATTGGACATTAAACTAAACCCGGTTCTACTGGACGTTAAACTATACCTGGTTCTATTGGACATTAAACTAAACCCGGTTCCACTGGACGTTAAACTATACCTGGTTCTATTGGACATTAAACTAAACCCGGTTCTACTGGACGTTAAACTATACCTGGTTCTATTGGACATTAAACTAAACTCGGTTCTACTGGACATTAAACTATTCCCGGATCTATTAGACATTAAACTATACCCGGTTCTACTGGACATTAAACTATACCCGGTTCCACTGGACAATACACTATACCCGGTTCTATTACACAATAAACTATACCCGATTCCACTGAACATTAAACTATACCCGGTTCTATTACACAATAAACTATACCTGGTTCTATTAGACATTAAACTATACCCGGTTCTACTGGACATTAAACTATACCCGGTTCCACTGGACATTAAACTATACCTGGTTCTATTGGACATTAAACTATACCCAGTTCCACTGAACATTAAACTATACCTGGTTCTATTAGACATTAAACTATACCCGGTTCCACTGGACAATACACTATACCCGGTTCTACTGGACATGAAACTATACCCGGTTCCACTGGACATTAAACTATACCCAGTTCTACTGGACATGAAACTATACCCGGTTCTATTGGACATTAAACTATACCCGGTTCTATTGGACATTAAACTATACCCAGTTCTATTAGACATTAAACTATACCCGGTTCCACTGGACAATACACTATACCCGGTTCTACTGGACATGAAACTATACCCGGTTCCACTGGACATTAAACTATACCCAGTTCTACTGGACATGAAACTATACCCGGTTCTATTGGACATTAAACCATACCCGGTTCCACTGAACATTAAACTATACCCAGTTCCACTGGACAATACACTATACCCGGTTCTACTGGACATGAAACTATACCCGGTTCTATTGGACATTAAACTATACCCGGTTCCACTGGACATTAAACTATACCTGGTTCCACTGGACAATACACTATACCCGGTTCTACTGGACATGAAACTATACCCGGTTCCACTGGACAATACACTATACCCGGTTCTACTGGACATGAAACTATACCCGGTTCCACTGGACAATACACTATACCCGGTTCTACTGGACATGAAACTATACCCGGTTCCACTGAACATTAAACTATACCCGGTTCCACTGGACAATACACTATACCCGGTTCTATTAGACATTAAACTATACCTGGTTCTATTACACATGAAACCATACCCTATTCTATTGGACATTAAACTTTACCCCCTTCTATTAGACATTAAACTATACCCGGTTCTACTGGACATTAAACTATACCCAGTTCTATTAGACATTAAACTATACCTGGTTCTATTACACATTAAACTATACCCGGTTCCACTGGACATTAAACTATACACAGTTCTATTGGACATTAAACTATACCTGGTTCCCCTGGACATTAAATAATACTCGGTTCTATTAGACATGAAACTATACCCGGTTCTACTGGACATTAAACTATACCCGGTTCTACTGAACATTAAACTATACCCGGTTCTACTGGACATTAAACTATACCCGGTTCTACTGGACATTAAACTATACCCGGTTCTACTGGACATTAAACTATACCCGGTTCTACTGGACATTAAACTTTACCCCCTTCTATTAGACATGAAACTATACCAGGTTCTACTTGACATTAAACTTTACCCCCTTCTATTAGACATGAAACTATACCCGGTTCTACTGGACATTAAACTATACCCGGTTCTACTGGACATTAAACTATACCCCCTTCTATTAGACATGAAACTATACCCGGTTCTACTGGACATTAAACTATACCCGGTTCTACTGGACATGAAACTATACCTGGTTCTACTGGACATTAAACTATACCCGGTTCTTAACGTATGTTACTGAAATATCCTTTCAGCCTACTCTTCAGTTAGCGCACAACCCAAAACACATTAACCTGTTTTAAAAGGCAAGAGAATGAACTATTCCAGCGTTGTGTTCACAACCACCTAAAGCTAAAACAATTCAAGACCAACACTAGTGCAAAACGAGGCCAAGTCAAGCCCGAGACCAGGAGTCTAATTCAAGACAATGGTTGTAATTGTGTCAAGTTACCACCATAATAAGTCTAAAATGCCCAGTCCCTTACGAAAAAAATGTGCAGTCAGATTGCAGTATAACTGCTGTATGCTGCAATTACTGCGTCCAAAATAATTTTGCAGTTTTTTAACTGAGGTTATTCTGCAATTAATGTTTCCAAAATGTCGCAGTCAGCTTCAGTTACTGCACATTTATTGCAGTTCCAAAACTGTAATCGTTTTTTGTAAGGCAGATTTCTGTGTTCATATTTCAGGAGAACATATGAGTTTTTTGAGACATTCAGAATCGTGAAAAAATAAAAGACAGTAGTGTTATGAGTAAAGTAGGTTTCAATAGGCTATAACATAAAGGACAGTAGAGTAGGTTTCAATAGGATTATAATGTGTCATGAAAGAGGTGTGGTCATTTGGCCTGGTGAAGCGGTTTTATGGGCTGACTGAATGAGAGCTGATAAGTATGTGTTCTTCACTCCCCTGGTCTCAGTTGGTCTCAATTGGTCTCAGTTGATCTCCACTGGTTATCATTGGTCTCAGTTGGTCTCACCTGTCTCCTCTGGTCTCAGTTGGTCTCAGTTGGTCTCAGTTGGTCTCCGCTGTTCTCCTCTGGTCTCAGTTGGTCTCAGTTGGTCTCCGCTGGTTTCTGTTGGTCTCAGTTGGTCTCAGTTGATCTCAGTTGGTCTCACCTGGTCTCACCTGGTCTCAGTTGGTCTCAGTTGGTCTCAGCTGGTCTCAGTTGGTCTCAGCTGGTCTCAGTTGTTCATGGCAAGATATTACAAGTCCTCATTGTCCGAGACCAAGTCAAGACAAAGTAAAAATGTATCTGCCACAGAGACACTCAAAATGTGGTCTGGAGACCGGTTTTGAGTACAACAACACTGCATGCTACGCTTAAACCGGGTCACTAATCCATTAATTCTATTCATTCTGTCTTGAAAAACATAAACATAGACATTTGAGGGTGGATGCTATGTGGAAATGTAAATAAACATTAGAGGAGCTTTGGGTCAGTGCTGGATAACATTTATAGTCTTGGCATTTACTCTGCTGGCCATCATTCATCCCTGTCTGTGTGTCGTAGACAGAAAGCAGAGAGGAGCCTTAATCAGCAGAGAGAGAGAGAGCCCCTGTTGGCCCCTGGATGACCTGGCTCACTCAATCAGACCTGCTGTGGTTCAGATGCCTTTCTCTGTGACTGATCTGTGTTCAGATACTATTTTAAATCTTTGAGTGTTTGCTTGTCAAAAATGCAGGGGTTAGAGTTTGGGGACTTTTCTAACCCTGTTTTACACTGCGTTTGAAAGGAAAATTCACATGACTGTAATAGCTGGGGCTGTTATTAACCCATTGTGTCACCACGACAAACTTGATCGATCATTTTTATTTTCTGCTTATTGTCTATTTCAAAAAATATATATAACATTATAACATTCCACTTACATAAAAAAAAATGTGGTCTCTTGTAACGTGCTGTAATCACTCTTTAGTTCTTGTCACACAGGCCTGTATTGTGTACAGTATAACTACATTTGAGCAACTGGAACATGGACACATTAAAAAGGATCAACTTCACACAAAACAACCTCCCCGACAGATGACGTTGATCAAGTGATTTACGTGTTAAGACATTTCATTCCCTCCTAAAGGATCTCATAGCGGCAGGGTAGCCTAGTGGTTAGAGCATTGGACTAGTAACCGGAATGTTGCAAGTTCAAACCCCCGAGCTGACAAGGTACAAATCTGTCATTCTGCCCCTGAACAGGCAGTTAACCCACTGTTCCCAGGCCGTCATTGAAAATAAGAATATGTTCTTAACTGACTTGCCTAGTTAAATTAATAATTTAAAAAAAATAGCACTCAGTGTGTTTTCAACATGATCCTACCAGTGTCACCTTTAACTCTCCAACTGAAGAGTCATGCTCATATTTAGCCCTCACCATTGAGCTCAATGGTTCTAACAATTTATTTTATCTTCATTTAACTAGGCAAGTTTACTAGTCCAACGCTCTAACCACTAGGCTACTCTGCCATTCCTACATAGAAGTAGGAACCTTCTAAAGACGTTGTCTAAAACGTGGTGAAATGGAGAATGTCAGAACCCGTTACTATGTAGGCCTACGTTGACGACCAGTTTGACTTCTCCTTGACATCATCATCTTGACATTATCTTGATTGTCAAGGTTGAAATTTTCCAGCTGGTTTTGTCTGTCAGATAAAAGACAGGAAATGTGTTGTTGATATATTAATTAAAATCAGATTGTTTGTCTGCCTATGTGTTTAGTCATTCTAAAATTCAGTGGATGAAGTTACATGCAAAGTAAAATACCAGCTGCTGAAATGCATTCTTGTTGCTGAACATGCACATATCCACGTTTCCAAGTCATAAACAACATGACAACTTGACATTCACTGAACTGTGAACAGTGGTGGTTAAACCTCTTGTAAGGCGTCCAAATATCTCTGTGCGCATCTCAAGTGGCATCCAATTCCCTATGAAGTGCACTACTTTCTTTTCCAGGGCCCACAGGGCTCCCAGTGGGGGGGGGTCAAAAGTAGTGCACTATGTAGGGAATATTGTGCCATTTGGGATATAGCTTCTGTGCATAGATTGCAGCTCGGGTGAGTAAGTACGGGAACTCATGTTCAGCTGCAGCCCTATCTGAATAACTAGCATGACTCCCATGCCAATGGTCACAGGATGAGACCGCAGATAGCCAGACCACCCTCTTATCGCCTGTTCCCATCAATCTACCGGTAAATAACTCCTTTGACACCCTCCCAGAGTTCTCTATTTCCAGGGCGCCTCACATGACCGACGCCGCCATTTTGGAAATAACAGGAGTATGAGGGGAGTGTGGGTTTGAGGGGTGAGAACAACACACAGCCAAATGTTTTTCTTTTAACCGTCCCAAACCCCTCACCACCATGCACAGGCTTCATCCCAAATGGCACCCTATTATCTTTATAGACCACTACATTCAACCAGTGCCCATAGGGCACATTGGGAATAAACTCCCATTTGGGACCCAACCGTAGACATACAGTACCAGTCAAAAGCTTGGACCCACCTACTCATTCAACAATTTTTTTTTTTTTTTACTATTTTCTACACTGTAGAAGAATAGTAAAGACATCAAAACTATGAAATAACACATATGGAATCATGTCCTAACCAAAAAAGTGTTTAAATCGAAATATATTTTATATTTTATATTCTTAAAAGTAGCCACCATTTGCCTTTATGACAGATTTGCACACTCTTGGCATTCTCTCAACCAGTTTCATGAGGTAGTCACCTGGCATGCATTTCAATTAACAGGTGAGCCTTGTTAAAAGTTCATTTGTGGAAGTGCTATGATGACACTAGCTCTCATGAGGACCGCCACAGGAAAGGAAGATCCAGAGTTACCTCTGCTGCAGAGGATAACTTCATCAGTGTTAACTACACCTCAGATTGCAGCCCAAATAAATGCTTCACAGAGTTCAAGTAACAGACACATCTCAATATCAACTGTTCAGAGGAGACAGTGAATCAGGGCTTCATGGTCGAATTGCTACAAAGAAACCACTACTAAAGGAGATCAATAAGAAGAAGAGACTTGCTTGGGCCAAGAAACACAAACATTGGGCATAAATCTGTCCTTTGGTCTGATGAGAAAAATTTTGATTTTTGGTTCCAACTGCCGTGTCTTTGTGAGATGCATAGTAGGTGAACGGATGATCTCTGCATGTGTGGTTCCACCGTGAAGCATGGAGGAGGAGGTGTGATGGTGTGGGGGTGCTTTGCTGGTGACACTGTCTGTGATTTATTTAGAATTCAAGGCACACTTAACCAGCATGGCTATCACAGCATTCTGCAGCGATACGCCATTCCATCTGGTTTGCGCTTAGTTGGACTATCATTTGTTTTTCAACAGAACAATGACCCAAAACACACCTCCAGGCTGTGTAAGGGCTATTTGACCAAGAAGGAGAGTGATGATGCTGCATCAGATGACCTGGACTCCACAAGCACCCAACCTCAATCAGATTGATACGGTTTGGGATGAGTTGGACTGCAGAGTGAAGGAAAAGCAGCCAACAAGTGCTCAGCATATGTGGGAACTCCTTCAAGACTGTTGGAAAAGCATTCCTCATGACGCTGGTTGAGAGTGTACAAAGCTGTCGTCAAGGAAAAGGGTAGCTATTCTGAATAATTTTAAATCTAAAATATATTTTGATCTGTTTAACACTTTTTTGGTTACTAAATGATTTAATTTGTGTTATTTCATGGTTTTGATGTCTTCACTATTATTCTACAATGTAGAAAATAGTAAAAAAAATAAACATAAACCCGTTGAATGAGTAGGTGTGTCCGAACCTTTGACTTGTACTGTACATCCTGCTAGATCTTTTGACCCATTTCAGGCAGTACCATTGGTGTCACGAATTAGCCCTCTAAATATCACTCTTTTGAAATCATGATCACATTATTAATGTCCTTCTGCCTGGCTTTCCATGCTATAGCTAAATCAGATTTACAACTACTTGTCAAAGGCAGGGAAGACATGTCAATGAGTTTACATCGCCGGCATCTGAACTGCTGAACTGGCACTAACAAGCATAAAGGTCTCAACGGGCTATTTTTTTTAACGTTGATGTGATTCGTGGATGGAGATGAATTACCTCTGTCAGAGAGATATATTTATACAGCAAATGGAAGGAAGGGTGTGCCTTCCACCAGACCTAGGACATGAGCGCTTTCGTGAGGTCTTGCAGGCAGGCAGAAGCAGCATCTGTTAAAGGAAGAGTTGCGTTCCAAATGGGACCCTATTCCCTATTTAGTGCACCAATTTACGGCTTCTACTAAGCGAACGTATGGAATTGTTTTAGATGGTCAGAACATGGATCTTTTAGCTATTTGATTTAGAATTTTTTTTGCCTCACTGCTGTTAGCCCATAGAAACATATTGAACAACACATTCAAATCAAATCAAATTGTATTTGTCACATGTGCCAAATACAACAGGTGTAGACCTTACAGTGAAATGCTTACTTACAAGCCCTTAACCAACAACATTGAAAAACAGATAAGTAAAAAAATAAACCAAAATTATGTATGTTTTGAATTGTTTATCCCTTATCTGATACATAGAAGATTTGTATCGCCCTGGTTACCTTCAGACAACTGTTGTAAAGCTTATGGGGGTCATAGAGCAAAGCAACCTGGACTCAGGGGTAACATAGTAAACTTAAATCCAGAATTCTCTAATTAGTATGATAAGTAACGTTTTAGTATTAATTTGTGGATGTTCATCATCCATTTCGCATTATATATTACAAATTAAAATTCATATGATATGTTGCAAATTCACAGAATGTATCATATGTTATGAATTCCAATTTGTTGTGGCTAACGTTAGCTAAGTGGCTAGTTAGCTAACTTTAATGTTAGCTAGGTGGCTAACATTAACTAAGCTAGGGGTTAGGGTTAGGGATTTAGGTTAAGGTTAGGGTTAAGTGTTAGGAGTTATGTTAAAGGATTAGGGGAAGGGTTAGCTGACATGCTAAGTAGTTGCAAGTTAGCTAAAAGTAGCTGCTAATTAGCTAAAGAAAGTTGCTAAATAGCAAAAACGCAAAAGTTGTCCATGATGAGATTTAAACACCCATGCACCCTGACCAACCACCCTACTTTCATTTTTGCCTTAAGTAACCTTCTGTCTAATGTAAACATACCAAAGCTAACATATCATGTTCCGGATTTACATTTACAATGTTACGTCTAGCCTATGAGACCAGGCTGAGCAAAACAGCCGACATGTCCTTTTTCTGAGAGTCTCAGCTATCCATGGTGGACAAAATACTTTCTAGCTCAAACCTTTCCGGACTTCACAGATGTTTTTGTGAAAAATTACTTTCCCGCATCCTCTCATGTCCGCATCCTCTCACAGATTTTTCTAAAGCACCTGTCTTCTGCATAGGCAAATGACTGACGACGGCAGATTCAGTGGATTGTGATGCAGCCTGTGCAAAAAAAACAGGAAGTTGCAAGCGTAAACACACAGGTTTAAAAAAATAAATAAATATGTGATGACGTCACCGATTTCAGCACAGACATGGACCTCGGAACCAGGGAATAATTTCAAGATTGAATGCATGAAAGACAAGATGACCAGGACTGGGAGTGTTCAACCATGTCATTGTCAGCCCCACCCAGGGGGCAGTGACGCCTCTTGTACTGAGATGTAGTGCCTTAGACTGCTGCACCACTCGGGAGCCTTAAAATTAAAAATGGCCAAAAGCCCTCCTCATTCATGATGAAGTGGTGCCTCAACTTTAACTACACTATCCCCCATTTTTAGATTCATTCATCACCCCAATAATCCTCTATAGGGTTTTAAAACTTCAAACAGTACCTTGTGAAAAAGTCCCCAGAGACCCTGGTCCCGGGAAACTTGACAACCCCATGCCCCCTTGCTGACTGGCCAATACCAAGGGCCAGAATTTATTTTGTGTGAAGCATAACCAGCTCCTCCTCCTAGAAATCACTTGCCTAACCCCTGCCCGCATATCTCTCTCTCTCTCTCTCTCTATGTGGGAACTCCTTCAAGACTGTTGGAAAAGCATTCCTCATGAAACTGGTTGAGAGAATGCCAAGAGTGTGCAAAGCTGTCAATCAAGGCAACGGGTGGCTACTTTGAAGAATCTCAAATATAAATGTTTTTATTTGTTTAACACTTTTTTTGGTTACTAAATGATTCCATGTGTGTTATTTCATAGTTTAATGTCTTCACTATTATTCTGCAATGTAGAAAATAGTAAAAATAAAGAAAAACCGTTGAATGAGTAGGTGTGTCCAAACTTTTGACCAGTACTGTACATATATATATATATATAAGTTCTGTTTTTTTGGGGAAGAGTCTACTGCACCACCCTCAGCACCCCTAATTGCATCCTCAACAGTTTAATTTACAGTTGGTGGGTTCCATTTCAGAGACAACCCTAAATGGCCACGGTAAACTTTGCTCTAATTCCACGAGGATCTTCCTTTTGTATGAGCTAATAAAGAGAGGTTTAAGGAACACTCAAAGCACAGATTACCAAGGGAAGTATAATGCGATGTATTTTTATTGCAGATTACCTGGTAATAAGGACATATAAGTCTATGACTGAAGAAGATTTCAACTTAGTCCAGCTGTACATTATAAAATGCAGTAGGATCGTTGAGAAGCCAACTGAGATAAAAGCCTGAGATGTCTGGCCTTGTACCCTGATCCTGGTATGATCCCATTTAAATTAAACATTCTTTCCCATTTTCTGTAAACCGTACTGACATGCAATATAAACATTAATGTTATTGAAAGGTTATTGTTAAATTCAGCTCACTGTCTCCTGCTGACATGCTGGGCTCTGCCTCGCTTTTAATCTTCCATTTTGTTTCCATCTTGTACAAGTTTCAATATTTAACCTGTGAATCTACAGATTCAATAGATTCTCGGGCATTTTTTGTCAATAATGTCCTCATAATAAACCATAAACCATCAACCAGCCTAGTGGTTAGAACATTTGGCCAGTAACTTAAAGGTTGCTGGATTGAATCCCCGAGCTGACAAGCCTCTGTGCAAGGCAGTTAACCAACTGTTCCCCTGAACAAGACAGTTAACCCACTGTACCCCTGAACAAGGCAGTTAACCCACTGTTCCCCTGAACAAGGCAGTTAACCCACTGTTCCCCTGAACAAGGCAGTTAACCCACTGTTCCCCTGAACAAGGCAGTTAACTCACTGTTCCCTGAACAAGGCAGTTAACCCACTGTTCCCCTGAACAAGGCAGTTAACCCACTGTTCCCCTGAACAAGGCAGTTAACCCACTGTTCCCCTGAACAAGGCAGTTAACCCACTGTTCCCCTGAACAAGGCAGTTAACCCACTGTTCCCTGAACAAGGCAGTTAACCCACTGTTCCCCTGAACAAGGCAGTTAACCCACTGTTCCCCTGAACAAGGCAGTTAACCCACTGTTCCCTAAACAAGGCAGTTAACCCACTGTTCCCTGAACAAGGCAGTTAACCCACTGTTCCCCTGAACAAGGCAGCTCTGCCAACTGTTAACCATTTTGTTCCCCTGAACAAGGCAGTTAACCAACTGTTCCCCTGAACAAGGCAGTTAACCAACTGTTCCCTGAACAAGGCAGTTAACCAACTGTTCCCCTGAACAAGGCAGTTAACCAACTGTTCCCCTGAACAAGGCAGTTAACCAACTGTTCCCCTGAACAAGGCAGTTAACCACTGTTCCCCTGAACAAGGCAGTTAACCCACTGTTCCTGAACAAGGCAGTTAACCCACTGTTCCCCAAACAAGGCAGTTAACCCACTGTTCCCCCCACTGAACAAGGCAGTTAACCCACTGTTCCCCTGAACAAGGCAGTTAACCCACTGTTCCCCTGAACAAGGCAGTTAACCAACTGTTCCCCTGAACAAGGCAGTTAACCCACTGTTCCCCTGAACAAGGCAGTTAACCAACTGTTCCCCTGAACAAGGCAGTTAACCAACTGTTCCCCTGAACAAGGCAGTTAACCAACTGTTCCCCTGAACAAGGCAGTTAACCAACTGTTCCCCTGAACAAGGCAGTTAACCAACTGTTCCCCTGAACAAGGCAGTTAACCAACTGTTCCCCTGAACAAGGGAAAGCGAAGGAAATTTTTGAGGCAGTTAACCAACTGTTCCCCTGAACAAGGCAGTTAACCCACTGTTCCCCTGAACAAGGCAGTTAACCCACTGTTCCCCTGAACAAGGCAGTTAACCCACTGTTCCCCTAAACAAGGCAGTTAACCCACTGTTCCCCTGAACAAGGCAGTTAACCCACTGTTCCCCTGAACAAGGCAGTTAACCCACTGTTCCCCTGAACAAGGCAGTTAACCAACTGTTCCCCTGAACAAGGCAGTTAACCAACTGTTCCCCTGAACAAGGCAGTTAACCAACTGTTCCCCTGAACAAGGCAGTTAACCAACTGTTCCCCTGAACAAGGCAGTTAACCAACTGTTCCCCTGAACAAGGCAGTTAACCAACTGTTCCCCTGAACAGGGCAGTTAACCAACTGTTCCCCTGAACAAGGCAGTTAACCAACTGTTCCCCTGAACAAGGCAGTTAACCAACTGTTCCCCTGAACAAGGCAGTTAACCAACTGTTCCCCTGAACAAGGCAGTTAACCCACTGTTCCCCTGAACAAGGCAGTTAACCCACTGTTCCCCTGAACAAGGCAGTTAACCCACTGTTCCCCTGAACAAGGCAGTTAACCAACTGTTCCCCGGGCGCCGAAGACATGGATGTAGATTATGCCCCCCCCCCCCGCATCTCTCTGATTCAGAGGGGTTGGGTTACATGTGGAAGATGCATTCAGTTGAAGACCTTCAGTTGAAGGTGTTCAGTTGTACAACTGACTTGGTATCACCCTTTCCCCCATATCCTAAAGTCCACGTTCTTGGAGGCATAGTCCAATGTTAAATTCTGCTAAAGATCAATGGCCCACGTTACCCCATTACTCTGCTGTCACTCGCAACACACCACTGACTGAACAAAGACGAAGAAAGTAGACAAGGGAAAGCGAAGGAAATGATTTTGATGGTTTTTTAAAAATGAATTATTTTGTTCCAATTCCAAATGTTCTAGCTTATTTTTCCGTTCTGGAAAAGGTCTTGAGAAAAAGAGTGGATTCCCCCCCCTCATGTTGAGTAAAAAGTCAATCTAAAAACCAAGCCCTATTGGGCCTTGTCAAAAGTGGTGCACCACATAGGGAATAGTGTACCATTTAGGATGCATCTCATGTCTCTCACCAGGAACCAGAACATCATGCCAGCGTCTGAAAGCTGGTCTTAGGGCCATGTGCACTTCACGTCACAGCTCACTAACTGACGACAACCATCTAACCACAAACACACGCCACCAAATAAATGCTGACAATAAGTTCCCGTAATGAAATGCAACAATTTAACTGGGTGTTTAAGTATTCAATTATATACGAGCACCACATTTTAGAGAACATCATAAACTATTAATTAAGTATTTAAACATTGCTTTATGAGACTTTTATTTCCCAAACATGAAGTCTTGAGTTTATGGTAAATTATTGGGCTCTCTGTCAAAAGCCCTTAAGAAACTAATGAGGCTTTCTTTCCACTCTAATTGGGAGAAGTTTCCATTTTGTCAATCAATCTCCATGGGAACAATGTGATCACAATGTGATCTTTCCCAAACACACTTATAAACCACACATGAAGCAGAAAAAGATGTCAGATAACCAAGAAAATAAAGCTGTTGATATGCCTTGAAACCTTGAAACCATGACAACAGCATGGCATTGGAAGGTTTTAATTAAGAGACAACATATTTCGCTTGGCTTTCGGGTATGACATGTCACTCCCCCCCTCCCCCAACTAAACAGTGTCGGGCACTTCTCCGACCTGGATTAAAATACTATTTTAAATCTTTCAAATACTTTTTTGTTTGCTGTAGTCTGCCTAGAGTACCAGATGGGTGAGGTTTACAGTTATGGGACTATTCTATTGGTCCAGGCAAGCTCGAACAAGCACAGATAAAGTATTTGAAACTATTTCAAACTGTGTTTGAAACCAGGTCTGGCACTTCTTCTAACCATTGGCTGTGTGTCAACCTGCTTTTCTAACGGACAGCCACAGAGCCGACAGGCAATAAATTATTGGGACTATAGAAGGCCATTAGTGGAAGGATACACAGTAAAACCTCTGTAATGGGGCTCATAAACCCAGCAGCACTACACCACACATTATCATGCTATGGATTGAGTTTAAACAGAAAACATGAATGACTGAAAATAGTGTAAACTAAAAAGGCTAATTTTCCTGAGGAAAAGAATTGCCTGACTTTCTTCAGTCGGCCCAAATCATATTTTGATGACTGTATTACAGTTGGGAGATAGTAGCCTGAAGTGGTAGATTCACAGTAGTAGTGACTGTCGGTCCCAGACAGCACCCTATTCCCTATATAGCCAAGTGCACTACTTTTGACCAGGCATCTATGGGCCTTGGCCAAAAAGTAGCACACTGTACATGGAATAGGGTGCCATTTTAGATGAAGCCTGTGTGTGGTGGTGAGGGGTTATCGTGAAGGCTATGAAGCAGCATTTGTTTTGATTTTTGAAGAGGTCCTACTGAACTGTGACTTGCAGACACCCCATTGATTTACAGTGAGCTATTCATACATGACTGATGTACTCAGAGCGATGGTTAACATGTTTTTTGAAACTGCTTTAAATACTGAAGTGCGCAACCCGGTCCTGAAGCCAACATTATCTGTCAGTGTAGATGTAAGAGGTCTAATTTAACTTTTCTGCATGGTAAAATTACAATAGGAAAAACACTGTGCAATAATATTTCAGTGTTCAAATTTAAATGAAAGTTGATACTACCTCAACTACTGCCTCACTTCTCATCTCCAGACAGACTATTCTTTCTTTCCTACTGCCTCACATCTCATCTCCATACAGCCTGCTCTGTCTCTCCTACTGCCTCACTTCTCATTTCCAGACTGTTCTGTCTCAACTACTGCCTCACTTCTCATTTCCAGACTGGTCTGTCTCTCCTACTGCCTCTCTTCTCATCTCCAGACAGACTGCTCTGTCTCTCCTACTGCCTCACTTCTCATCCCCAGACAGACTGATCTGTCTCTCCTACTGCCTCACTTCTAGTTTCCAGACTGTTCTGTCTCTCCAACTGCCTCACTTCTCATTTCTAGACTGATCTGTCTCTCCTACTGCCTCACTTCTCATTTCCAGACTGTTCTGTCTCTCCTAGTGCCTCACTTCTCATCCCCAGACAGACTGCCCTGTCTCTCCTACTGCCTAGCGCCAATAATAGCTCATCAAAACAACATTTGTTAAAAGTGGCAAATGGCACCTTATTCCCATCATAGTGCACTACCTTTCTCCAGAGCCCTGAGGGTAGTACACTAAATAGGACAAATCCTACAGCTCTACTTGGCACTGGAATAATCCCCAATGGCCCATGTCTTTGCCACTCATTTGTCAATCAAAGAGGTCATCCTCATTTTGACACTTGCGACTTAAAAGAAACTGTCAAGAATGGTGATGAATCTGACGTGACAAATGGGTAAACTGGGAGCTGCGTTACGATAGTAAACTGGGAGCTGCATTACGATGGTAAACTGGGAGCTGCATTACGATAGTAAACTGGGAGCTGCATTATGATGGTAAACTGGGAGCTGCATTACGATGGTAAACTGGGAGCTGCATTATGATGGTAAACTGGGAGCTGCATTACGATGGTAAACTGGGAGCTGCGTTACGATAGTAAACTGGGAGCTGCTTTACGGTAGTAAACTGGGAGCTGCATTACGATGGTAAACTGGGAGCTGCATTAAGATGGTAAACTGGGAGCTGCATTAAGATGGTAAACTGGGAGCTGCATTAAGATGGTAAACTGGGAGATGCATTACGATGGTAAACTGGGAGCTGCATTAAGATGGTAAACTGGGAGCTGCATTACGATAGTAAACTGGGAGCTGCATTACGATAGTAAACTGGGAGCTGCATTACGATGGTAAACTGGGAGCTGCATTAAGATGGTAAACTGGGAGCTGCATTACGATAGTAAACTGGGAGCTGCATTACGATAGTAAACTGGGAGCTGCATTACGATGGTAAACTGGGAGCTGCATTACGATGGTAAACTGGGAGCTGCATTACGATAGTAAACTGGGAGCTGCATTACAATATAAACTGTAAACTAAACTGGGAGCTGCATTACGATGGTAAACTGGGAGCTGCATTACGATGGTAAACTGGGAGCTGCATTAAACTGAGCTGGTAAACTGGGAGCTGCATTACGATGGTAAACTGGGAGCTGCATTACGATGGTAAACTGGGAGCTGCATTAAGATGGTAAACTGGGAGCTGCATTACGATGGTAAACTGGGAGCTGCATTACGATGGTAAACTGGGAGCTGCATTACGATGGTAAACTGGGAGCTGCATTACGATGGTAAACTGGGAGCTGCATTACGATGGTAAACTGGGAGCTGCATTACGATGGTAAACTGGGAGCTGCATTACGATGGTAAACTGGGAGCTGCATTACGATAGTAAACTGGGAGCTGCATTACGATGGTAAACTGGGAGCTGCATTAAACTGATGGTAAAACTGGGAGCTGCATTACGATGGTAAACTGGGAGCTGCATTACGATAGTAAACTGGGAGCTGCATTACGATAGTAAACTGGGAGCTGCATTACGATAGTAAACTGGGAGCTGCATTACGATGGTAAACTGGGAGCTGCATTACGATGGTAAACTGGGAGCTGCATTACGATGGTAAACTGGGAGCTGCATTACGATAAACCATCATTTGCTTTAGATATGAATATCATTCGGCACCACTGACAGGTCATACAAGGTTACATTTAATTTGTCACTCTATCCAAGACTATCTTACTTTGACTGCCTCCCAAATGGTATTCTATTCCGTTTTTAGTGCACTACTTTACACCAGGGTCCATGCTGAAGGTCTCTGGCAAAAGTAGTGTGCTATGTAGGGAATAGGGTGCAATTTGTGACATATTTTACTTAATTTGTCACTCTATCCCGGACTATCTTACTTTGTCTTTTTGTTCTCTTTCCATCAGGGAAGTAACGTCTCATTCTGACAACCAATGGGGACATTTAAATCACTTTCATTTGATATCTAACATGGCATTCGTGATATTTTCATTTAAATGCAAAACACTTGTCTTTAATGACAGATGCCAGTAGTATACCATTATAGTCTCAATACAGATTGAAACGTGCAGTACGTTGTCAAGTACATCACTCTCTAACGATGACTTTAAGAAGGTGCTGATAAAACAAGGTACTGATAAAATAAGGTACTGATAAAATAAGGTACTGATAAAATAAGGTACTGATAAAATAAGGTACTGATAAAACAAGGTACTGATAAAATAAGGTACTGATAAAATAAGGTACTGACTGATACAATAAGGTACTGATAAAATAAGGTACTGATAAAACAAGGTACTGATAAAATAAGGTACTGATAAAATAAGGTACTGACTGATACAATAAGGTACTGATAAAACAAGGTACTGATAAAATAAGGTACTGATAAAATAAGGTACTGACTGATACAATAAGGTACTGATAAAATAAGGTACTGACTGATACAATAAGGTACTGATAAAATAAGGTACTGATAAAATAAGGTACTGATAAAATAAGGTACTGATACAATAAGGTACTGATAAAATAAGGTACTGATAAAATAAGGTACTGATACAATAAGGTACTGAAACAATAAGGTACTGACTGATACAATAAGGTACTGATACTATAAGGTACTGATAAAATAAGGTACTGATACAATAAGGTACTGATAAAATAAGGTACTGATAAAATAAGGTACTGATACAATAAGGTACTGATACAATAAGGTACTGATAAAATAAGGTACTGATAAAACAAGGTACTGATACAATAAGGTACTGATAAAATAAGGTACTGATAAAATAAAGCACTGATAGAATAAGGTACTGATACAATAAGGTACTGATACAATAAGGTACTGATAGAATAAGGTACTGATAAAATAAGGTACTGATACAATAAGGTACTGATAAAATAAGGTACTGATAAAATAAGGTACTGATAAAATAAGGTACTGATACAATAAGGTACTGATACAATAAGGTACTGATAAAATAAGGTACTGACTGATAAAATAAGGTACTGATAAAATAAGGTACTGATACAATAAGGTACTGATACAATAAGGTACTGACTGATAAAATAAGGTACTGATACAATAAGGTACTGACTGATACAATAAGGTGCTGATACAATAAGGTACTGATAAAATAAGGTACTGATAAAATAAGGTACTGATACAATAAGGTACTGATAAAATAAGGTACTGATAAAATAAGGTACTGATACAATAAGGTACTGATAAAATAAGGTACTGATAAAATAAGGTACTGATACAATAAGGTACTGATACAATAAGGTACTGATAAAATAAGGTACTGATAAAATAAGGTACTGATACAATAAGGTACTGATAAAACAAGGTACTGATACAATAAGGTACTGATAAAATAAGGTACTGATAAAATAAGGTACTGATACAATAAGGTACTGATAAAATAAGGTACTGATACAATAAGGTACTGATAAAATAAGGTACTGATACAATAAGGTACTGATACAATAAGGTACTGACTGATACAATAATGTGCTGATACAATAAGGTACTGATACAATAAGGTAATGATAAAATAAGGTACTGACTGATACAATAAGGTACTGACTGATACAATAAGGTACTGATAAAATAAGGTACTGACTGATACAATAAGGTACTGACTGATAAAATAAGGTACTGATAAAATAAGGTACTGACTGATACAATAAGGTGCTGATACAATAAGGTACTGACTGATACAATAAGGTACTGATAAAACAAGGTACTGATAAAATAAGGTACTGATAAAATAAGGTACTGATACAATAAGGTACTGATAAAATAAGGTACTGACTGATAAAATAAGGTACTGATAAAACAAGGTACTGATAAAATAAGGTACTGATAAAATAAGGTACTGATACAATAAGGTACTGATAAAATAAGGTACTGATAAAATAAGGTACTGATAAAATAAGGTACTGATACAATAAGGTACTGATAAAATAAGGTACTGATACAATAAGGTACTGATACAATAAGGTACTGATACAATAAGGTACTGATAAAATAAGGTACTGATAAAATAAGGTACTGATAAAATAAGGTACTGACTGATACAATAAGGTACTGACTGATACAATAAGGTGCTGATAAAATAAGGTACTGATAAAATAAGGTACTGACTGATACAATAAGGTACTGATACAATAAGGTACTGATACAATAAGGTACTGATACAATAAGGTACTTATACAATAAGGTACTGACTGATACAATAAGGTGCTGATAAAATAAGGTACTGATAAAATAAGGTACTGATACAATAAGGTACTGATACAATAAGGTACTGATACAATAAGGTACTGATAAAATAAGGTACTGATAAAATAAGGTACTGACTGATACAATAAGGTACTGATAAAATAAGGTACTGATACAATAAGGTACTGATAAAATAAGGTACTGATACAATAAGGTACTGATAAAATAAGGTACTGATAAAATAAGGTACTGATAAAATAAGGTACTGACTGATACAATAAGGTACTGATACAATAAGGTACTGATACAATAAGGTACTGATAAAATAAGGTACTGATAAAATAAGGTACTGATACAATAAGGTACTGATAAAATAAGGTACTGATAAAATAAGGTACTGACTGATACAATAAGGTACTGATAAAATAAGGTACTGATACAATAAGGTACTGATAAAATAAGGTACTGATAAAATAAGGTACTGATAAAATAAGGTACTGATAAAATAAGGTACTGACTGATACAATAAGGTGCTGATAAAATAAGGTACTGACTGATACAATAAGGTGCTGATAAAATAAGGTACTGATAAAATAAGGTACTGACTGATACAATAAGGTACTGATAAAATAAGGTACTGATAAAATAAGGTACTGATAAAATAAGGTACTGATAAAATAAGGTACTGATAAAATAAGGTACTGATAAAATAAGGTACTGACTGATACAATAAGGTACTGATACAATAAGGTACTGATAAAATAAGGTACTGATAAAATAAGGTACTATAAATAAGGTACTGATAAAATAAGGTACTGATATACAATAAGGTACTGATAAAATAAGGTACTGACTGATAAATAAGGTGCTGATAAAATAAGGTACTGATTAAATAAGGTACTGATAAAATAAGGTACTGATAAAATAAGGTACTGATTAAATAAGGTACTGATAAAATAAGGTACTGATAAAATAAGGTACTGATACAATAAGGTACGACTGATTAGTATTTTGTGTTTTATACATTAAGGTAGGCTGATGTGACATAAGGTACTGATACAATAATGTTACTGATAAAATAAGTTACTGGGATACAATAAGGTACTGATACAATAAGGTACTGATAAAATAAGGTCAGGTGATACAATAAGGTACTGATTGGGAATAAGGTACTGATACAATAAGGTACTGATGATTAAGTTCCTGTACTCTGGTACTGTTCACCAGTCAGGCTGTAATAGGTTTCATAAGTTGTACTGATTTATTCGTTATTTCATGTATAGTTCTGTTATTTGATACATTAAAGAACATGATAAAAAAGGTACTGATACAATAAGGTACTGATACAATAAGGTACTGATAAAATAAGGTAACTGATACAATAAGGTACTGATAAAATAAGGTACTGATAAAATAAGGTACTGATAAAATAAGGTACTGATACAATAAGGTGCTGATAAAATAAGGTACTGACTGATACAATAAGGTACTGATAAAATAAGGTACTGATACAATAAGGTACTGATACAATAAGGTACTGATACAATAAGGTGCTGATAAAATAAGGTACTGACTGATACAATAAGGTACTGATACAATAAGGTGCTGATAAAATAAGGTACTGATAAAATAAGGTACTGACTCATACAATAAGGTGCTGATAAAATAAGGTACTGATACAATAAGGTACTGATAAAATAAGGTACTGATACAATAAGGTACTGATAAAATAAGGTACTGATACAATAAGGTACTGATAAAATAAGGTACTGACTAATACAATAAGGTACTGATACAATAAGGTACTGATAAAATAAGGTACTGATACAATAAGGTACTGATACAATAAGGTACTGATAAAATAAGGTACTGATACAATAAGGTACTGATAAAATAAGGTACTGACTGATAAAATAAGGTACTGATAAAATAAGGTACTGATAAAATAAGGTACTGATAAAATAAGGTACTGACTAATACAATAAGGTACTGATAAAATAAGGTACTGATAAAAGGGAAAACAAAAACAAAAAGAGAAACAATCCACTTTATAAACACAGCAACAACCACCAATCAGTGTAGATGATTAGTGTGATTAGTGTGATTAGTGTGGCAGGCAGGTCGGTTTGATCTTTTTTTGCCACCTCCTATTGTCATTGCCACGCCTAAAAATGACCAAAGACAATGACCATAGAAAATGGCTGTAGACAATGACCTTAGAAAATGGCTATAGACAATGACCTTAGAAAATGGCTATCGACAATGACCTTAGAAAATGGCTGTAGACAATGACCTTAGAAAATGGCTATAGACAATGACCTTAGAAAATGGCTATAGACAATGACCATAGAAAATGGCTATAGACAATGACCTTAGAAAATGGTTGTAGACAATGACCTTAGAAAATGGCTGTAGACAATGGCCTTAGAAAATGGCTATAGACAATGGCCATAGGAGTTAACAAGGCAGTACAACAGTCTTGGGTCCAGTATTTGATCCCAAAGAAAATGGCAAAGACAATGCAGCAAATGGCTTGCAATGGCCAAGACAGTTAACAAGGCAACAACAGTCTTGGGTCCAGTATTTGATCCCAAAGTGGTTAGAGTGCAGCAGCAACTTGCTGCAGGGTAGCCCAGTGGTTAGAGTGGAGGGGCGGCAGGGTAGCCTAGTGGTTAGAGTGGAGGGGCGGCAGGGTAGCCCAGTGTTTAGAGTGGAGGGGCGGCAGGGTAGCCCAGTGGTTAGAGTGGAGGGGCGGCAGGGTAGCCCAGTGGCTAGAGTGGAGGGGCGGCAGGGTAGCCCAGTGGTTAGAGCGGAGGGGCGGCAGGGTAGCCCAGTGGTTAGAGCGGAGGGGCGGCAGGGTAGCCCAGTGGTTAGAGCGGAGGGGCGGCAGGGTAGCCCAGTGGCTAGAGTGGAGGGGCGGCAGGGTAGCCTAGTGGCTAGAGTGGAGGGGCGGCAGGGTAGCCTAGTGGTTAGAGTGGAGGGGCGGCAGGGTAGCGTAGTGGTTAGAGTGGAGGGGCGGCAGTGTAGCCCATTGGTTAGAGCGTTGGACTAGTAACTGGAAGGTTGCAAGTTCAAACCCCCGAGCTGACAAGGTACAAAATATGTTGTTCTTCCCCTGAACAGGCAGTTAACCCACTGTTCCTAGGCTGTCATTGAAAATAAGAATTTGTTCTTAACTGACTTGCCTAGTTAAATGAAGGTAAAAAAAAAATGTTTTTTAAAACTCTACCTTCCAGTTCCTGCCATCATAAATGCCTGCCTGCTATCCAGTCTCTCCACCGCGTGACACTAAGTCCCGATTGAAGCGCCCCTCCTGGTTATATCCTTAATCCGACCTGTGAAATGTGACAAGATCATTCTTTGGGACTACTTTAAAACGAATAATCTGCCTAATAATCTGCCTAATAATCTGCCTAATAATCTGCCTAATAATCTGCCTAATAATCTGCCTAATAATCTGCCTAATAATCTGCCTAATAATCTGCCTACCACTGACAGTCAGGCCAGCCTGAACCACTCCTTCCCACGGTCAACATGCGACCTGCTCCCTTTCCAGCCCGGCTCAACTCTCTTCAATTAAATCTCAAATTAGTAAGGAAATATGGGATCAGTGAACTAACAAACCATGTGGCATTCACTGAATGCTATTCAGCATGTGAACTGTACTTGGAATAAATGTTGGTATAATTTTGATTTCCATTATTAAAAATACTCTTGATTATACAGTACATTTCAAAAGCAGTATGTAATTATTGTTGTCTTTGGGATCATTCTATTCAGTGTTGTTATTTTACTTATTACACAATAATAAGAAATGTACCTAAATCATGTCAATAAGCTTCCTTCAGAAGTCTTGCTTCCATTTCCTTCATCTACTGTAAGACTTTTAGGAAAAGAGAACCGTTTTATAGGCTTCTTCCTAAAGGGCATTAATATGGTTGTTGTCGTTTTGTGATGCTCCAGCCGTACCACACATTGGTTCCAGTTCTAACAAGGAGATCCAGTCAGATCCGGTCTATACCATGACTGCATCTTGTCAGTTTCCTCCTCATTTATCTGGTGGCAAGAAGTGGACGACCGGGAGATCAACAACGTCTCCTCTCCAGGTTGTACTCCAGGCTCCAGGCTGTACTTCACCTCAAGGCTCTTCAGATCCACAGTGTTAGCTAATTGATGAGACAGCCTGAAAAAGACCCTTCTGGGTGTCCACCTCAACTTTTCTGTTTCAATCATAACATACTAACTACACCTGATCTCAAGTTGTCTCACTTCTGGTGTGATGAGAGGCGTCATGATACTTTCAGGTATGTCAGCTCTCTCGAGTTTAATTTCTAGAAATTATATCAGTGCTACTTAGAGGGAAAAAAATCTTCCATCCACCGCACAGACAGTTGAAGGTAATGAAATGAGGAGTATTCCTTCTCTAAGTAACTGAAACGTCCTGAGCACCTAAAATCTGTAATACTCTGTGACACATTCTCCCAACCTTTTGTGATGGTTTCTACTTTTTAGTCTTTGGGTGCAGAACAGGTGAAAGCAGTCTAGTTCCTTGCCATTTAACATTGAAAGGTATCTCTTAACTCAGAGTCCAATTCTCACACGTAAAGACATGGTTATTGTAGTCAGTATATGCAGTACATAATGAAAGTGTTCAGAGGTTCTCCCATTATTATCTGAAGATCTCTCAAGCTCTGTCAGGTTGGATGGGGAAAGTCACTGCACAGCTATTTTCAGGTCTCTCCAGAGATGGTCGTTCGGGTTCAAGTCCGAGCTCTGGCTGGGCCACTCAAGGACATTCAGAGAATTGTTTCCGAAGCGACTTCTGCATTGTCTGCATTGTCACTTATGTAAATGAGGTATTTTTTTTATTTTTTTTAAAGATTTGCTAAAAAAATATTTAAAAACTGTTTTTAATCCATTTTAGAATAAGGCCTTAACGCAAAAAAATGTGGAAAAGGGGAAGGGTTCTGAATACTTTCCGAATGTACTGTACTTCTAATAATGGTTATTGTAGTCAGTATATACCCTCTAATAATGGTTATTGTAGTCAGTATATACCCTCTAATAAATAAGGTTATTGTAGTCAGTACCCTCTAATAATGGTTATTGTAGTCAATATGTACCCTCTAATAATGGTTATTGTAGTCAGTATATACCCTCTAATAATGGTTTGTAGTCAGTATATACCCTCTCATAATGGTTATTGTAGTCTAATAATGGTTATTGTAGTCAGTATATACCCTCTCTTAATGGTTATTGTAGTCAGTATATACACTCTCATAATATTGTAGTCAGTATATACCCTCTCATAATGGTTATTGTAGTCAGTATATACACTCTCATAATGGTTATTGTAGTCAGTATATAATAATGGTTATGGTTATTGTAGTCAGTATATACCCTAATAATGGTTATTGTAGTCAGTATATACCCTCTAATAATGGTTATTGTAGTCAGTATATACCCTCTCATAATGGTTATTGTAGTCAGTATATACCCTCTAATAATGGTTATTGTAGTCAGTATATACCCTCTAATAATGGTTATTGTAGTCAGTATATACCCTCTAATAAGGGTTATTGTAGTCAGTATATACCCTCTAATAATGGTTATTGTAGTCAGTATATACACTCTCATAATGGTTATTGTAGTCAGTATATACCCTCTCATAATGGTTATTGTAGTCAGTATATACCCTCTCATAATGGTTATTGTAGTCAGTATATACACTCTCATAATGGTTATTGTAGTCAGTATATACCCTCTAATAATGGTTATTGTAGTCAGTATATACCCTCTAATAATGGTTATTGTAGTCAGTATATACCCTCTAATAATGGTTATTGTAGTCAAGCTTTATCTAGTTTATCCTCAGCCTATTTTTGGTTCATTCAGGACTGTATTTCCATACGTAAAGCTTTGGCCTTAGACCCTTATTAAAACATATTGACACACCCCCTTTTGTTCTTGAGGATCAAACAATGCATCATCTGGAAAACATTCTGGACTAGTACCTGTATTAAAAAAATATTCAATGAATCCAGCAGTCTGCCTGGTTTCTGATAAAGTGTGCTTTCCTATTTCAGAGGTAGTGCCCTGCAGATGTCCCGTGATATCTACGTCGGTCGCCAAAACACACTATAACACAGCTTGGTCAAGCTACACGTTACAACAATCTACAAAATGAAACATGGGCTTAGGAAGAGTCCATTTACACGTATGCACTTCAAAGTTGAATTAGATCAGTTATACACAAATACCAAGAGGCTCACTCAGAACCTAATCAGGGAAGGCATCTGCCTAATTACAAACACAAAACAAACATTAAACAGATTTGAATCAACTAGTCGCATTCCACAACATCTAGGTGTGATAGGAGTATCCATTCCATTACAACAGATCCACAACAAACCGGACATTACAAAAACAGAACCAACAGTTTTTAAAAAAAACACTGCTTTAAACATCGATTTAAACATCGACAGTTTATGATGACATACTGAGTTAAAGAAGAACTGAAAGGTTTACTTTGTAGAAATGAAACAAACAGGTCCTCCAGAATATCAGTCCAAATGAATTTTTTCAAAAAGGTATCATTGTCACTTTAAATTTCATCAAGTTACACCTTTGAAAATGACTTGCTAATGGCACCCAATTCTCTAAATAGAACTCTAAAACTGGCACCCTATTACCTACATAGTGCACTACTTTTGAACAGAGTCCTATGTGTCCTGATCAAAAGAAGTGCATGAAATAGGGAATACAGTGTCAATGCTCCCATGCCTCTAAAGACACCCCTAGTTCAGTTCGTTAGCTAGGGGTTTTAATTTCCTGATAAACATGCCACTCTGTGCGACACGGTAGGGCCACATGCTTTACCATCATTAATGTGACAGCCCTCCGGGCAAAGCCAATCAATTGCACAGGAGCAATTTCAATCCCAACTCAGTCCCAGGCCCTGGAACGGATAACATCTTAGGACCGCTTCCATGTGACAAAGAATCAATCCCGGGATCAAATACATTGAGAAAGGGCTTTAGCCTGCCCTGAGTGCCATATGACTAGCCTCTCCAGTTTTTGGACGATTCTATCAGCTCCAATAAGCCAAACAAGCACCAATAAAGTATTTCAGAAAGTATTTGAACTGGTTAGGACCGCTTCCATGTGACAAAGAGTTACTACTATACTGAAGGACATTATTCATGTCTCCGTGGGCTCTACTCCGCCCTGCACCACCTGACACTGACAAGACAGGAACAGAGGTATGAAACAATAACACCTTCTAACCATCAGCTCCCCTTTTCACCAGTCAGACCCAGTAGTCTGTCTGCTGAGATTAATTTAGCCTTCACCATTGAGTTCAATGGTTCTAACAATTTATTTTATCTTTATTTAACTAGGCAAGTCAGTTAAGAACACATTCTTATTTTCAATGACGGCCTAGGAACAGTGGGTTAACTGCCTGTTCAGGGGCAGAACAACAGATGTGTACCTTGTCAGCTCGGGGGATATGAACTTGCAACGCTCTAACCACTAGGCTACCCTGCCGCCCCAATGAATTTAGCCTTCACCATTGAGCATTGGTTCTAACAATGAACTTAGCCTTAACCGTTGAGCTCAATGGTTCTAACGATGTACTTAGCCTTCACCATTGAGCTCAATCGTTCTAACGATGTATTTAACCTTCACCATTGAGCTCAATGGTTCTAACGACGAATTTAGCCTAAACCATTGAGCTCAATGGTTCTAACGACGAATTTAGCCTAAACCATTGAGCTCAATGGTTCTAACGACGAATTTAGCCTAAACCATTGAGCTCATTGGTTCTAACAATGAACTTAGCCTTAACCTTTGAGCTCATTGGTTCTAATGCTGTACTTAGCCTTAAGATGCTTTTGGGAAATCAGGCCCTGAATCTATATCCATAAGCAGCCGGGCTTAGCTGTGATACAGTAGTCAGGAGCTCTTAGATAGCATCCTTAAGTGAAATTAAAGACACATTGTATTATGGTTATAATGCAGGTATTTGTTATTGTAGTATTAGGCCTTGCCGCTACATAAATACTTCAAGGTGGCAGACAAAGATATGTTAGTGCACAACACTACAGTTCATTTGATAGTCGGGGTCAAAATATATTTACATTAACAAAAACAGCAATGTATCAAAGAAGAACTGAAACCATTATTAGAGGGTATATACTGACTACAATAACCATTATTAGAGGGTATATACTGACTACAATAACCATTATTAGAGGGTATATACTGACTACAATAACCATTATTAGAGGGTATATACTGACTACAATAACCATTATGAGAGGGTATATACTGACTACAATAACCATTATTAGAGGGTATATACTGACTACAATAACCATTATGAGAGGGTATATACTGACTACAATAACCATTATTAGAGGGTATATACTGACTACAATAACCATTATTAGAGGGTATATACTGACTACAATAACCATTATTATTATTAGAGGGTATATACTGACTACAATAACCATTATTAGATGGTATATACTGACTACAATAACCATTATTAGAGGGTATATACTGACTACAATAACCATTATTAGAGGGTATATACTGACTACAATAACCATTATTAGAGGGTATATACTGACTACAATAACCATTATTAGAGGGTATATACTGACTACAATAACCATTATTAGAGGGTATATACTGACTACAATAACCATTATTAGAGGGTATATACTGACTACAATAACCATTATTAGAGGGTATATACTGACTACAATAACCCTTATTAGAGGGTATATACTGACTACAATAACCATTATTAGAGGGTATATAGTGACTACAATAACCATTATTAGAGGGTATATACTGACTACAATAACCATTATTAGAGGGTATATACTGACTACAATAACCATTATTAGAGGGTATATACTGACTACAATAACCAATATGAGAGGGTATATACTGACTACAATAACCATTATTAGAGGGTATATACTGACTACAATAACCATTATGAGAGGGTATATACTGACTACAATAACCATTATTAGAGGGTATATACTGACTACAATAACCATTATTAGAGGGTATATACTGACTACAATAACCATTATTAGAGGGTATATACTGACTACAATAACCATTATTAGAGGGTATATACTGACTACAATAACCATTATTAGAGGGTATATACTGACTACAATAACCCTTATTAGAGGGTATATACTGACTACAATAACCATTATGAGAGGGTATATACTGACTACATTAACCATTATTAGAGGGTATATACTGACTACAATAACCATTATTAGAGGGTATATACTGACTACAATAACCATTATTAGAGGGTATATACTGACTACAATAACCATTATTAGAGGGTATATACTGACTACAATAACCATTATTAGAGGGTATATACTGACTACAATAACCATTATTAGAGGGTATATACTGACTACAATAACCATTATTAGAGGGTATATACTGACTACAATAACCATTATTAGAGGGTATATACTGACTACAATAACCATTATTAGAGGGTATATACTGACTACAATAACCATTATTAGAAGTACAGTACATTCGGAAAGTATTCAGAACCCTTTCCCTTTTCCACATTTTTTTTTCGTTATTCTAAAATGGATTAAAAACAGTTATTATTCATTGGGTAATTATCCTGTAAATAACAAAGAACGTTGTCATTGGAATTGCATGAAGGGTGTGTGAACATAGCTACAGCATGGGATAAGTCGCATGCGTGTGTTTCATTGAATGTTTGACGTTAAATGGGAGAGTAGAGACTTCCTGAGTTGAGAACAAATGAATACTACAGTGCTCATGAATAGCAAAAAAAGAAAAAAACTGCTGTAAATTATATTTGCACTTATATTGTCTGTAGGGTAATGTACAATGCATGACTATAGTCATAATAATAACATGTCATAATTATTACTATCTGCAATAAGTTCCCCTGGTAATTAAACCAATTATTAAAAATGAATGTAGTCTAACAAATTGGAGGAGACAGTCCAGCTCATGGATATTAAGAGCCTATATAATAGAATGTATAATTTATGGATTCATCTCCTCAAATTGAAGGTCTCTGTGGTTTAGCTAATGGCTCCTCCTGAAGTTCTCTGAGGTTTAGCTAATGGCTCCTCCTGAAGTTCTCTGAGGTTTAGCTAATGGCTCCTCCTGAAGTTCTCTGAGGTTTAGCTAATGGCTCCTCCTGAAGTTCTCTGTAGTTTAGCTAATGGCTCCTCCTGAAGTTCTCTGAGGTTTAGCTAATGGCTCCTCCTGAAGTTCTCTGAGGTTTAGCTAATGGCTCCTCCTGTAGTTCTCTGTAGTTTAGCTAATGGCTCCTCCTGAAGTTCTCTGAGGTTTAGCTAATGGCTCCTCCTGAAGTTCTCTGTAGTTTAGCTAATGGCTCCTCCTGAAGTTCTCTGAGGTTTAGCTAATGGCTCCTCCTGAAGTTCTCTGTAGTTTAGCTAATGGCTCCTCCTGAAGTTCTCTGAGGTTTAGCTAATGGCTCCTCCTGAAGTTCTCTGAGGTTTAGCTAATGGCTCCTCCTGAGGTTCTCTGAGGTTTAGCTAATGGCTCTTCCTGAAGTTCTCTGAGGTTTAGCTAATGGCTCCTCCTGAAGTTCTCTGAGGTTTAGCTAATGGCTCCTCCTGAAGTTCTCTGAGGTTTAGCTAATGGCTCCTCCTGAAGTTCTCTGAGGTTTAGCTAATGGCTCCTCCTGAAGTTCTCTGTAGTTTAGCTAATGGCTCCTCCTGAAGTTCTCTGAGGTTTAGCTAATGGCTCCTCCTGAAGTTCTCTGAGGTTTAGCTAATGGCTCCTACTGAAGTTCTCTGAGGTTTAGCTAATGGCTCCTCCTGAAGTTCTCTGAGGTTTAGCTAATGGCTCCTCCTGAAGTTCTCTGAGGTTTAGCTAATGGCTCCTACTGAAGTTCTCTGAGGTTTAGCTAATGGCTCCTCCTGAAGTTCTCTGAGGTTTAGCTAATGGCTCCTCCTGAAGTTCTCTGAGGTTTAGCTAATGGCTCCTCCTGAAGTTCTCTGAGGTTTAGCTAATGGCTCCTCCTGACGTTCTCTGAGGTTTAGCTAATGGCTCCTCCTGAAGTTCTCTGAGGTTTAGCTAATGGCTCCTACTGAAGTTCTCTGAGGTTTAGCTAATGGCTCCTCCTGAAGTTCTCTGAGGTTTAGCTAATGGCTCCTCCTGAAGTTCTCTGAGGTTTAGCTAATGGCTCCTCCTGAAGTTCTCTGAGGTTTAGCTAATGGCTCCTCCTGACGTTCTCTGAGGTTTAGCTAATGGCTCCTCCTGAAGTTCTCTGAGGTTTAGCTAATGGCTCCTCCTGAAGTTCTCTGAGGTTTAGCTAATGGCTCCTCCTGCAGTTCTCCGCTGTTTAGCTAATGGCTTCTCCTGAAGTTCTCTGTAGTTTAGCTAATGGCTTCTCCTGAAGTTCTCCGCTGTTTAGCTAATGGCTCCTCCTGAAGTTCTCTGAGGTTTAGCTAATGGCTTCTCCTGAAGTTCTCCGCTGTTTAGCTAATGGCTCCTCCTGAAGTTCTCCGAGGTTTAGCTAATGGCTCCTCCTGAGGTTCTCTGAGGTTTAGCTAATGGCTCCTACTGAAGTTCTCTGAGGTTTAGCTAATGGCTCCTCCTGAAGTTCTCTGAGGTTTAGCTAATGGCTTCTCCTGAAGTTCTCCGCTGTTTAGCTAATGGCTCCTCCTGAAGTTCTCCGAGGTTTAGCTAATGGCTCCTCCTGAGGTTCTCTGAGGTTTAGCTAATGGCTCCTACTGAAGGTCTCTGCTGTTTAGCTAATGGCTCCTCCTGAGGTTCTCTGAGGTTTAGCTAATGGCTCCTCCTGAAGTTCTCTGTGGTTTAGCTAATGGCTCCTCCTGAGGTTCTCTGTGGTTTAGCTAATGGCTCCTCCTGAAGTTCTCTGAGGTTTAGCTAATGGCTCCTCCTGAAGTTCTCTGTAGTTTAGCTAATGGCTTCTCCTGAGGTTCTCTGAGGTTTAGCTAATGGCTCCTCCTGAAGTTCTCTGAGGTTTAGCTAATGGCTCCTCCTGAAGTTCTCTGTAGTTTAGCTAATGGCTCCTCCTGAAGCTCTCTGAGGTTTAGCTAATGGCTCCTCCTGAAGCTCTCTGAGGTTTAGCTAATGGCTCCTCCTGAAGTTCTCTGAGGTTTAGCTAATGGCTCCTCCTGAAGTTCTCTGCTGTTTAACTTATGGCTCCTCCTGAAGTTCTCTGAGGTTTAGCTAATGGCTCCTCCTGAAGTTCTCTGAGGTTTAGCTAATGGCTCCTCCTGAAGTTCTCTGAGGTTTAGCTAATGGCTCCTCCTGAAGTTCTCTGAGGTTTAGCTAATGGCTCCTCCTGAAGTTCTCTGTAGTTTAGCTAATGGCTCCTCCTGAAGTTCTCTGAGGTTTAGCTAATGGCTCCTCCTGAAGTTCTCTGAGGTTTAGCTAATGGCTCCTCCTGAAGTTCTCTGAGGTTTAGCTAATGGCTCCTCCTGAAGTTCTCTGTGGTTTAGCTAATGGCTCCTCCTGAAGTTCTCTGAGGTTTAGCTAATGGCTCCTCCTGAAGCTCTCTGAGGTTTAGCTAATGGCTCCTCCTGAAGTTCTCTGAGGTTTAGCTAATGGCTCCTCCTGAAGTTCTCTGCTGTTTAACTTATGGCTCCTACTGAAGGTCTCTGCTGTTTAGTTAATTGCTCATACTGAAGGTCTCTGCTGTTTCGGTAATATTTCCCAGACTAGATCTGAAAAAGGGGCCCAAAATATTCACTATAGCCTATTCTGAGAGAGTTTTAGCTGTTGAAATAGTTGGATCTAAGCTAGCTACATCATATCAAATCAACATTACAAAGGCTAAGCCATAAATTAGTTTTACTTTATAGGAATTGAGAAATGTACTTTAATTGACATTGGACATTAAAATAAAACAACACACAATCAAATACAGTGTTTAAGTCCTTTATAAATATATATATATATATATATAGTTGAAGTCGGAAATTTACATACACATTAGCCAAATACATTCAAACTCAATTTAGCAACAATTCTCTGTCTTAGGTCAGTTAGGATCACCACATTATCTTAAGAATGTGAAATGTCAGAATAATAGTAGAGAGAATGATTTATTTCAGCTTTGATTTATTTCATCACATTCCCAGTGGGTCAGAAGTTTACATACACTCAATTACTATTTGGTAGCATTGTCTTTACATTGTTTAACTTGGATCGAACTTGGATCACATGCTCTTCCAGTCCTGACCACAAATATTCTATAGGATTGAGGTCAGGGCTTTGTGAAGGCCACTCCAATACCTTGACTTTGTTGTCAAGCCATTTTGCCACAATGTTGGAAGTATGCTTGGGGTCATTGTCCATTTGGAAGACCCATTTGCGACCAAGCTTTAACTTCCCGACTGATGTCTTGAGATGTTGCTTCAATATATCCACATCATCTTCCTTCCTCATGATGCCATCTATTTTGTGAAGTGCACCAGTCCTTCCAGCAGCAAAGCACCCACACAACATGATGCTGCCACCCCCGTGCTTCTCGGTAGGGATGGTGTTCTTGGGTCTGCGAGACTCCCCATTTTTCTTCCAAACATAATGATGGTCATTATGGCCAAACAGTTCTATTTTTGTTTCATCAGACCAGAGGACATTTCTCCAAAAAGTACGATCTTTGTCCCCATATGCAGCTGCAAACAGTAGTCTGGGTTTTTTTATGGCGGTTTTGGAGCAGTGGCTTTTTCCTTGCTGAGCGTCCTTTCAGGTTATGTCAAAATAGGACAGTTTTACTTTGGATATAGATGTTTCTGTATCTGTTTCCTCCAGCATCTTCACAAAGTCCTTTGCTGTTGTTCTGGGATTTTTTTTTACATCTCTAGGAGACAGAACTCGTCTCCTTCCTGAGCGGTATGATCACTGCGTGGTCCCATGGTGTTTAAACTTGCGTACTATTGTTTGTACAGATGAACGTCGTACCTTCAGGCGTTTGTAAATTACTCCCAAGGATGAATCAGACTTGTGGAGGTCTCCATTTTCTTTCTGAGGTCTACATTTTTTTTCTGAGGTCTTGGCTGATATCTTTTGAGTGGTCGAAAAATAAGTTTTAATGACTCCAACCTAAGTGTATGTAAACTTCCGACTTCAACTGTATATATATATATATATATATATATATATATATATATATATATATATATATATACATACATACAGTACAATAACACAATAAAACATTTACTATTAAACAAATGCACAAAAAAGCCTTCTGTATGCCTATATTGTGACTTGCCTAGTTAAATAAAGGTTAAATAATACAAATACATACTGTAGGAGAGAATCAGTTACCCATCCTGCATTAGTCTTAAACCACCGTGACTGTCCTCAGAGAGTCTGTGCTGTAAATAATTGTAAATAATTATATTTGCATCATGTAGGGAGTGATCCATAAACACATCACTGGTGTGAACATACGGGTAGGGATTTCAAACGTTATATTTGAATGTCAAGAATTATGGCAACGAAAAAACAAAAACATGTTTTCCATTAAGGATAATGTCGAGTACTTGGTGTCGGGTGCAGTGGGCTATCCATCACGTGGACAATAAAATTAGTTTCGCTTGACATTGGAAATGTATGGTCGCCCTTCTACGCCCTAATAACTCACACGTGGTGTTGGGAGCCTGACAGCCGTTGCCGAAAACAGCAGTTATCAATAAAAAAATAATTCTGATCAGCATTACACTTAAATTGGGTGATATTACACTATGACGTTTTTGTTTAGGAACAAACTAAAAAATCAAATGAATGACAAATAGTTTTGGAGCTTTTTAACTTGTATAATTGGTCAAATGTAACAGGCATCTTATCATGTGAGTTTACAATAGTGCATCTAAATCATTTAAGGGGGGAGAAGGATTGCTTTATCCTATCCTAGGTATTCCTTGAAGAGGTGGGGTAACAGGCATCTTATCATGTGAGTGACGTAGTATGCAAGTTTACAGCAGTGGTGGAAAAAGTACTGTCATACTGTAGTAAAAGTAAAGATCGCTTAATAGAAAATCACTCAAGGAAAAGTGAAAGTATTTGGTTGTAAATGTGCTTAAGTATCAAAAGTAAATGGAATTGATAAAATCTACTTAAGTATCAAAAGTAAAAGTGTAAACCATTTCAAATTCCTTATATTAAGCAAACCAGACGGCAAATTTTTATTGTTTGTTTTTTATTTACAGATAGCCAGGGGCCACTCCAACACTCAGACATCATTTACAGATAGCCAGGGGCACACTCCAACACTCAGACATAATTTACAGATAGCCAGGGGCCACTCCAACACTCAGACATAATTTACAGATAGCCAGGGGCCACTCCAACACTCAGACATCATTTACAGATAGCCAGGGGCCACTCCAACACTCAGACATCATTTACAGATAGCCATGGGCACACTCCAACACTCAGACATCATTTACAGATAGCCATGGGCACACTCCAACACTCAGACATCATTTACAGATAGCCAGGGGCACACTCCAACACTCAGACATCATTTACAGATAGCCATGGGCACACTCCAACACTCAGACATCATTTACAGATAGCCAGGGGCACACTCCAACACTCAGACATCATTTACAGATAGCCATGGGGACACTCCAACACTCAGACATCATTTACAAACAAAGTATTTGTGTTTATTGAGTCCGACAGATCAGAGGCACTAGGGATGAGCAGGGATGTTCTCTTGATAAGTGTGTGAATTGGACCATTTTCCTGTCAAAATGTAACGAGTACTTCTTGGTGTCAGGGAAAATGTAAGTAATATAGTGAGGTAAAAGTAAAAGTTAGCAGAAATATAAATAGTCAAATAAAAGTAGATACCCCAAGTAATTTTGACTTGTTGTCAGGGGAAATGATCCCATAGGGCAGCTTGCATTCATAATATCTTGTTTAGATGTGACAATTTTTGTTTATCATTTTTTTGATTGGGCAATTTGAGCACCTCAATCTAAACTAAATCAAATGTCAATACTACTGAATTTAGGGTTTCCCTTCAGATAAATTGAAAATAAGGAGTTTGATATTTTTGGGACTTTTTGCATCAGTCCTTATTTTTCTCGTTGTCATATTGAAATTCTGACACATAGACCTAATGAAAAGACAAACAACAGTAGGCAACATTGTACAATATTATGAGAGAACAAGCACGTGAATAAATGTAATTTGAACCACAGTCAATAGAAACAAACATTTGTGCACTTTTCAACTCAAAACATAAAAACAATATTTGATATTTTCTATCAACCCTGAATTACTGTCCCTTGGAGCTGCTGCGCTGCCGAATCGAATATGTCAGTCTTCAGTGTTGATGAAATATGATGACATGAGAGTTGTCGACTTTAGACTGAGGCATTGGCTTACGTCCCAAACGGTACACTAATCCCTATATAGTGCACTACTTTTGAACAGAGCCCATACAGTTTCGGTCAAAAGTAGTGCATTAGATAGGGAATAGGGTTCTATTTGGAACGGAAACCTCGGGCATTGGAAGGAGGATCAGGCTGGCACACCATCTCCTCTCCTCTTTCACTTTGACTGCTTCTGCTACAGATGACCTGAATCTAGACAACTGACACATAACTGGCAGTATAGGGACAAATTGACAGATGACAAAGAGTAAGATTGACCGAGGGCTTGGGAGGGTGTGAACACCTGAGACATGCACATTCCACGGTAAGTGCCACAGCACACTGATGTCAGCGAGTGTTTTAATGGAGAATAACTAACCCATACTGAAAAGCCCCATGCATGTACACAATGTATACAAAAGTATGTGGACACCCTCGTCAATCTAGTGAAGTCGGCTATTTCAGCCACACCCGTTGCTGACAGGTGTATATAAAATTGAGCACACTGCCATGCAATCTCCATAGACAAACAATGGCCTTACTGAAGAGCTCAGTGAGTTTCAAGGTGAAACCGTCATAGGATGCCACTTTTCCAACAAGTTAGTTTGTCAAATTTCTGCCCTGCTAGAGCTGCCCAGGTCAACTGTAACTGCTGTTATTGTGAAGTCGAAACATTTAGGAGCAACAATGTCTCAGCGGTAGGCCTTGTGAATGTTGACCTGTTTAAAGGTCTTACTCACATTGGCTACGGAGAGCATGATCACACAGTCGTCCAGAACAGCTGGTGCTTTCATGCATGCTTCAGTGTTGCTTGCCTCGAAGTGAGCATAAAAGTAATTTAGCTCATCTGGTGGGCTTGTGTCACTGGGCAGCTCACGGCTGTTCTTCCCTTTGTAGTCCATAATAGTTTGCAAGCCCTGCCACATCCAACTAGCATTGGAGCCGGTGTTGTAGGACTCAATTTTAGTCCTGTATTGACGCTTTGCCTGTTAGATGGTTCGTCGGAGGGCATAGCGGGATTTCTTATAAGCATCTGGGTTGGAGTCCGGATGTTGCCTGTAATCCGTGGCTTCTGTTTGGGGTATGTACATACTGTTGATTTTACATTTATTCTACATGCATAACATGTTTAAAACAACAACACTTCCCATAAAACGAATAGACTATTTATGTCAATGGACATGGTTTAAGAAATTCCCAGGATATCCCCAGGATAAATAATACGCCCGTTTGAGGAGGCGACGTCACAATCCCTTGACCCTCCAATCACCTCAGGGGCTCATTTGATTGGAAGGCGGTAAAGGCTTTAATCTCGAGGCAAATACAGATGCTGCTGAAGGGAGAAGAGTTTTTCTACTGCATCCAACGTAGAGAGCAAACGCACCGACGTGCTCCTGCCACTGACACACACAGCGACACTGAGGAAGGATGCAGCCGCACACTCCTGCTGCGATATGAACGGGATATGTTCTGATCTTCTCCTCCTCTAATAAGGACTAGACGAAGTTTAACTATTTATTGTTTTTCATTTCGAACTACGGTGCTATAGAACAACATGTTACTTTGATGCGGTTTTTTTTCTTCGTGAACATCAAATGTATTTTTCTCCCATTTCAATGAGAATTAGGTCATGATCACATCGCCTGCATTGTCTGTTCTGAGAAATAGTATCGTGAATCCGGTGTGGGAGAGCAGTTCTTCAGGGGAGAAGGGCGCAACGATAATCAACAAGCCATTTCTTCATCTCGTCTCTCCTTCAGACCCTTTAAGGCAGGCTAATCGTATACCCATAAAGATTTTGAAAATGCTTACCGCACGGGGAGGTCATATTCTGCACCCGGAGTACCTTCAACCTTTGCCATCAACCCCTATCAGTCCCATCGAGGTAAGCAGCACATAGGCTACGGGCTACGGGGGACGTGATAAAATAAGGATAGCAAAAGTGTGATTTTGGCAGTTACAAATTAATCTTCATATGTTTTAGGCCATTTGTATTATGCCATTTGTCTTGTAACTATATCAGTTTATTATCATATTGTAATTGTAAAATGAACTGGAGATTAATGTATAAGGTGTTAATATATGGCTAAAGTGCTATGCGCAATGCGATAAACTTGTGCGTAATTTAGTGGTGTTCTCCAACGTACCATAAAGTACTCTATTATAACAGGAACATATTAGTTAAACACCCCATAAGAAAACAATACAGTGAAAACATGAATAATATGTATTATTTTCTCTTATTTCGCAGCTGGATGCCAAGAAAAGTCCGTTGGCTCTCTTAGCACAGACCTGCTCTCAAATCGGTAAACCAGATCCTTCGTCCTCTTCCAAAATCTCATCCGTAACCTCAAATGGATCTAGTGACAAAGAGACCAAACCCGGACCACTAAAAATGAGTGACATTGGAAATGAAGACAAATCAAGCTTCAAACCCTACGCCAAATCATCGGAGAAGAACAAGGACTCCTCATTCGGCAGCGGCAGTCTGAGTGGAGATAAAGCTAGTTTCCGAGTGCCTAGCGCCACCTGCCAGCCGTTCACCCCCAGGACAGGCAGCCCCAGCTCCTGCCACTCTGTGTCTCCGCTGCCGTCAGATGGTAAGCAGGGAGACACAGAGGAAAAGAAGAAGGAATTTGATAGCAATAAAAACAGTACGACGGAGAGCAGCAGCGGTCACAGCCGGATATGTGGGGTTAATGGTGAGGTTAACCAACGCCAGGAGAACACTTCTGGTTCAAAGGCTATCACATCAGACTCACTCACATCTGTCTCCTCGTCATCATCTGTTCTGGGTTCAGGAGGACTCGTAGCGCCCGTCTCCCCCTACAAACCTGGTCACAGTGTTTTTCCCCTACCGCATTCCGGCATGACCTACCCTGGAAGTTTAGCAGGTGCGTATGCAGGCTATCCCCAACACTTTCTCCCTCATGGAATGACTTTAGACCCGACGAAATCTAGCAGTCAACTACTAAGCGCTCAGTTTGCCAGCCAACTTCAGTGCAGTAAGGCTGGGAGCCCATTGTCCAGGTCTTCTCCTCCGTCTCTAATGTCTGCTAGCCTGTGCAGAGACCCGTACTGCCTGAGTTACCACTGTCCGAGCCACTTATCCGGTGCCTCCGGTGCCTCGCAGTGCCACGAATCCTCGGCTTTGAAGTCAGGATACCCTCTCATGTACCCAACTCACCCTTTGCATAGCGTGCATTCCTCGCCGCCATCTTTTGCTGGACACCCGTTATACCCCTATGGCTTCATGCTCCCAAATGACCCTCTGCCACACGTCTGTAATTGGGTGTCGGCTAACGGACCTTGTGACAAGCGTTTTTCTTCCTCAGAAGAGCTTCTCAATCACCTAAGGACTCACACTGCTTTTGTGGGGACGGAGAAGTTGATATCAGGGTACCCGGGTTCATCTTCGCTAGCCAACGCTGCCGCGGCCGCAATGGCTTGCCATATGCACATGCCCCCGAACGGGGCCCCGGGAAGCCCTGGAACGCTCACACTCAGGAGCCCGCATCACCCTCTGGGACTGAGCACGCGCTATCACCCCTATTCAAAGAGCCCCCTGCCACCCGGCGCATCGATTCAGATGCCCGCTGCAACAGGTTCATATTACTCTCCCTATGCCTTGTATGGACAGAGGCTCACCACGGCATCGGCATTAGGATACCAGTAGAAGATGCAGGACAGACCGATATACGGACAATAACTATACATTTATAAAGGAGATTCTACGCCTAAATGACATTATTTGGGGTGTATTTCATGCAGGACAGGATCCGTGGGCTCAATGTATTTATTTGCGATAGCTCCAAGCGTGACAAAAATAAAGTAATTATAATATAATTGGTAAGAAGCTCAAGGTGCATTATTTTTGTTGTTTTTTTACGGTTAAGATGTAGGCTTTATTTGATGACGCCATTTTGATGTAACATTGACATTACAAGTCAGTATATATATGTTGTTTTTTGAAATGCTATTTTTTAGACTTTTATGTTTCCTACATACAAAAGTCTGCAGCCTATTCGTTATTTTTATTGTGTTTTTCATCGGAAGTGGTTGCCTATTTCTGTGTCTGTCGGGCCTATACCGCACATTGCAAATCACGTTTCCACGTTAGGCTATGCCTTAGAATGACATGTTTAAATCATTTTTCTGGTAAATTGGGCTCTCTCATATTTCTTCATAAATTACATTATTCATTCCACAAGCTAAATCAGGTTTATGAACCTGGTAGGTTGTTTATGGAATAAAGAATTCGACCTAAAAATGACTTAATGATAAACACTTGAGTATGTGGGACATGAGCATAATTGGTTTGTTAAAAAAAAATCGATGCAATTTAATTTGTGGAATTGCATTTGGGATGTGTGTAAAGCCTATTTCCATTTTAAGTCTGTGCCACATAAACTTAATTTTAGTAACATTTTATTCGAATCACATTTTATTCACGTCATACCTTTAAGACTGCAAAATATATTTTGTTCAACTTTTAAAATAATGAAACCAAAATGCAGCCTAAGCTACTGTCATCTGCCACAAATGCATTTCGCCACTCAATGTGCAATAGAGTAATTGTTTTTGTTTGTTGTTGCAGTAATTTAGGCAGTAGCTTAATAATCTTTCACCGATATTCATTTCAACATGCCATTAGAACATGTAGTATCATTTTTTTTACAAATTATATTTAGCCTACACCTTCAAACGAATGATATCTCAGTCAGATAAAATCAGAATAAGGAAGTTAGCCGTGTGTAGAGTTATCCTTAATAATATGCAATTTCAGCAGCACGTTGTGAAAGAACAATCCATCTTAAAAAGTAACATCCCAAAGAACATAAATTCATGATTTGGGGTCTTGTTTTCGCCTCGCAGGATTACTCTTGGACATTGGCTTATTTGTTGGGCAGAGAGTTTTTCATAACGGAAATTTGGGATTAGATATATTTATACATTTGCTCTAAAAACAAGTATGCCTATTATTTTTGTTAGGGTAAATATTTAGTTCAGGCTATACTGTGTACAGGGTGCAATATTGGCTATAAGATCTATTTATTTATTTGATTTTTATTTAACCTTCATAACTAGGCAAGTATGTTGAGAACAAATTCTTATTTGCAATGATGGCCTACACCGGGCATACCCTAACCCGGGCGACGCTGGGCCAATTGCGCGCCGCCCTATGGGCCACATCAAGTATCCTAAAGTCAGAACTCTTTATACTACGAAAAAAATGCTGTTATATTTTAGGTTATGGCGTTATGTTTTAGATTGTGGGGGTTGTAAGTCCATTGCGTTGAAATGTCTTTCTTTATCAACTAAAGAAAAACGACGCGTTCTGGAATATGTTTTTCAGACTCCATTGCTCCATAGCCTACCATATAGGACAAACCAACACACGTTTATATCGTCAAACTACAGTTACTGAATGTCAATCAAATTATGGCGAACACAATATCTTAAATCAGATAGGCCACTCCATAAGTACGCATGTATTTTCGATACAATCCTTGCACAGATCAATATCCGAGGCACTCAACCAAGAAACCAACATGCGGGCGAAATAATCTATAGCTGTCTGAGAGTACGTATAGCTTACTACCGTCGAGAAGGCACATCAAGTGTAGGCCTATTGCTGTTTTGAGAGGATTGTTATTACATAATCTACTAAGGAAGGGGTTTCACTTGTTTTATGTTTCTACAATCTGGAAAATGAAAACACCTCCATCCTACATCCTGAAGAAAAGGGACCGCGCCGCTGCTGACGCGTCTTTACGCACAGTAGGCCGATATGCATGCACACATCTGATAACTAGGCTGCACACCTATTCCCACTATGTGATGTATTAGGACAACATTACAACCGCAATTAATAATGACTGTGTGCGTGTGTGTGTGTGTGTGTGTGTGTGTGTGTGTGTGTGTGTGTGTGTGTGTGTGTGTGTGTGTGTGTGTGTGTGTGTGTGTGTGTGTGTGTGTGTGTGTGTGTGTGTGTGTGTGTGTGTGTGTGTGCATATTTGTGTGTCTGCGTGCGTTTCCCACATCAAAAGGATGTATGTCAATATAATGCTGGATTAGTGGATTAATTCATTTATACATTGCCAAATGATTTCTCAGAAGAATAATTTTAATCCTCCAGGTTAAATTATGAGATCACACCTTATTTTGTGAACAAATAAATAATTGGCTAATTGTGCTAAACAATGATTTATGATGACCCTCAGTGTGAGACATTTACACAACTTTTGTGATTGCAGTATTGGAGCCCTATGAAACAGATAGCATGGATTCAAGCAAGGCCTAACACATTACATCATCTCCTTAACCACATCTACCGAATCAACAAAACCATAACCCATCCCGGAGTAAATCACAGCTATTCTGTCATTACCCATCCCAGAGTAAATCACAGCTATTCTGTCATTACCCATCCCGGAGTAAATCACAGCTATTCTGTCATTACCCATCCCGGAGTAAATCACAGCTATTCTGTCATTACCCATCCCAGAGTAAATCACAGCTTTTCTGTCATTACCCATCCCGGAGTCAAATCACAGCTATTCTGTCATTACATCCCTGTCATTATCCATCCCAGAGTAAATCACAACTATTCTGTCATTATCCATCCCAGAGTAAATCACAGCTATTCTGTCATTATCCATCCCGGAGTAAATCACAGCTATTCTGTCATTATCCATCCCAGAGTAAATCACAGCTATTCTGTCATTATCCATCCCAGAGTAAATCACAGCTATTCTGTCATTACCCATCCCAGAGTAAATCACAGCTATTCTGTCATGTCATAAATCACAACTATTCTGTCATTATCCATCCCAGAGTAAATCACAGCTATTATGTCATTATCCATCCCGGAGTAAATCACAGCTATTCTGTCATTACCCATCCCAGAGTAAATCACAGCTATTCTGTCATTACCCATCCCAGAGTAATAATCAACATCATTATTATTGGTCACAAGTCATTTTTATCAAATTGACCAGCCCTTTTCAACAGATTAATTATTTACTATCCTTCTCTCCCATGATGCATGATGCTAGCCCACAACTCACCACCCCAACCAGCCTGCTGTCTCAATGACGTGGGGCCTGTTTCTCATTTACAAATGGCACATCAATGTGATTTGGAGAACATGTGAGAATATAAATGATGTCACTCATGTAGCTCATGTATCTTTACACATTTTGGGGAGTTCCTGGTTTTGGGGACTTCCTGGTTTTGGGACTTCCTGGTTTTGGGAACCTTCTGGTTTTGGGGACTTCCTGGTTTTGAGTTTGAACTGTTGCAACTCAATATTAGGAAGGTGTTCCTAATTTTTTGTTCATTCAGTGTATACTATAGATGTTTACATATATGCACTGTACATAAACCGCACATACATACATATTAATGCATACTGTACATTGTGCAAAAAAATGAAAACAGCAGGAAATAACCCTGAACATCGCCACTCAATACACTGTCTTCCCCTTGCAGAGTGTACTGAAATACCTCCCTTCTCCTCCCCTCCCCACCTCTCATCTCCCCTCCCTTTGCCTCCCTGCCTCTCCTCTCCTCTCCCACATCCCATCCTCTCCCACATCCCATCCTACCTAAATCACACTGAAATTATCTGCTTTTCCACATGTTGTCGAGGTGATATAGCCTTAACATGAGAGACTAGATGGTTTGGTGCCTCCCACTGAATCTCCAGCCTGCCACCTGTTTTACTTTGAATTCCAATGCTAGGACGACATCTGGCCCCTTCTGGCCCAGAGAACATAGCAGTGTACCATGACGTGCAACAGACAAATGCTGACATTAAGAATGGTGTATGTACGTCTGGGCATGGGCTGTACAATATGGGCATGCCCATCATTTGTGCTGCACAGCTGCACACCATGTGGTGGAGTGGTGTGTGTGTGTGTGTGTGTGTGTGTGTGTGTGTGTGTGTGTGTGTGTGTGTGTGTGTGTGTGTGTGTGTGTGTGTGTGTGTGTGTGTGTGTGTGTGTGTGTGTGTGTGTGTGTGTGTGTGTGTGTGTGCGCTGTTACTGTCTTAAACACTTCCAGATTTTAGGATGTAAATCTTGGTGGAGTAAACTCAAATTGTTTTAATGCATGCCAGCAAAGCCACTACACAACACTAAACAATATATTAATTATACTATAACTTTGACAAACTGTTTAGGCCTACATAAAGATGTCCCAACAGCAGAGCTTTCTTTTCAGCACCATGGAGTGAATCCTTAGCACCACTACACCTGGATATCAGCGGAGCCTTGTCTGGCAGCGAAACAGTTCATTCACCCTCATTTAATGCCTTGAAAAAACATGATATGGCTGACTTGTTTAAACAAATGTGGTTTCTACTAACAATTGAGATGTACAAACTATGGCATAAAGGACAGATGAGCGGATAAGAGGCAATCTGTAATTTCGATTAAGACATTAATGAGCGAGCTAAGACTGATGTATTCAATACAACAATTTTTCAGCACTTTTGAAATGTACAGTGACAGAATTCAGAACATGGGCCGTTCTTACAGTATTCTCCCTGTACACCAAATCAGAACTGTAGGATAAACGAAGGGGGCATATAAGCAGACAATTAAAGCTCATACAATATTCAATGATGACATTTCTCTAAAACAGGCTATAGGCTACATGTGCACCACTAAGTCAGAATGGCAGGATAAGTTATGAGGGGGAAAGGAACCAGATTATTAAGGTGAAGCACATGGCCTACTAATAGCTTACTACACAACATACACTTAGTATTACTTTCTTAGCTACAGTATACATATCTCCCTGGCATATTACATCATTTATGCAGCAGCATACAATACATTGCTGGACTCACCTTATTGTTCTCTGTGCACTTGAACAGAAAGGTGGCGTGGTGGTCCTTCTTGTGGGGAAATTTTGTCATCAACCTTTGTCATCAAAGTCTGGCATTCTCTGGATTTATGGTGCGCTCAAGACAGCTGTGAACTCTGTAAAAAAAAAAAAAAGTTGAATCATGCAGTCAGTGATCTTCAGGCACGAGCTCCAGAAAGAGGCACGAGTTCCTGACTTGGAACTCAAATCAAATCAAATCAAATCAGATTTTACTCCGTGTTGGATGACCGATCAAAGCGTATTTTCCCAGTGGGAGCTATTTTCCTTCAGAGTTCCCAGTTGTCTTGAACTCACTGAAGTCTGAGATTTCCCAGTTCCGAGTTTCCAGTAGTTTTGAATGCACCAGAAGTCATGCTGGATTGACAGCACGACCAACGTATTCAACCTTTTTTTGGCCCATGGTGTTGCGCGTGAATGTTTATCCTTTTAAGCTTGGAAAAGAAACCCCTAAACCCAGACTTGGACCACACAACCTCTCCACTGAATAGCAGGCTAGTGATTGCCTTGCAACGCCTGCAGTTAGCCACTGATTCCTTCAAAACCACATATTGTTGAATTTGCAATTTCCAACTTGCTGTGTAATATTCATGTCCAATGGCTGATGAGCACTGATACGTTTTATCGATATTTTCTCTTCATAATTCCTCTTGATATGACAAGGATCGAAAAGTTTTTGCCAGTAGATTGTCGACTTGATTCATGACGATGTCTGCTAGCTTGTTAGCTAAGATTTTGAAAGTATGATGTTGACATGATCAGTCCAATCAGATATAACGTGATTTGACATAATTTTATCTGTGGCCAATGACGTTGAGCCTTCTTGGATGGGCACTTCTAAAGTAAATCTATGGCAGCACCTAAGGGGCTTGAATTTCGAGCTCTCCCCGTCGATTTTACAGTGACGTAGTGTCCCCATGAGTGACAGAACACTGAGCCAATTACGGCACAACTGGAGAACATGACCAACCCCTGCGCTCTGTATTTTCCAATGGCTGTCCCACCACCACAGAAAGCGCTTGGCTGAAACACCTGCATTTAGGAGCTGCCTTACTCAATAAAGCAAAAAATACCATGTTTGTTTTTGGCTTTATTAAATCAAAAAATTTTTTACATTGTTTGCAAACTGATATGTGACACGTATTAATGCCAAAATAACATGCAAAACAAGCAAAACATTTTTTTTTTATCTGATCAGGTGGGGCTCAAAACAGGTGGGGCACCTGCCCTGAATGACGGGGCGCTACTGAACACCACAGTGAGTCAAACACTACTGGGGTAATGCTTGAAAGGCTCTGGAGACAACTTAATCCTTAATATTCTATTGATGCACCCGTGCTTTGATCTAAGTAACATAATAAACAAATGATACAAAAATCCCATCAAAATCAGTCAGTTTAAGCTAGAGATATCTGGGCTTCCTCTCAAACCATCATATCGTCCCATGTCGGCGGAACTCGTCTGAAGGTAACCTGGTATAAAAAAAATCATGGAAGTATGGAGGTAGTTTTGCGCCAACAAAATAATTATTGACCTGAAAACAAAGTATTATGTTTGTGGCAAATCCAATACAACACATTACTCAGTACCACTCTCCATATTTTTAAGAATGGTAGTGGCTGCATTATGTTATGGGTATGCTTGTAATCGTTAAGGACTGGGGAGTTTTTCTAGAGGAAAAACCTGGTTCAACCTGCTTTCCACCAGACACTGGGAAATTAATTCACCTTTCTGCAGGACAATAACCTAAAACACAAGGCCAAATCTACACTAGAGTTGCTTACCAAGAAGACAGTGAATGGTCCTGAGTAGCCGAGTTACAGTTTTGAAATCAATCTACTTGAAAATGGTTCACAAGTTTTGATTTCAATTTGATTTCAATTTGAAAGAGATGTAAGAATTTTTAAACGAGTAATGGGCAAATATTGCACAATCCAGGTGTGGAAAGCTCTTAGAGATGTACCAAGAAAGACTCACAGCTGTAATCACTGCCAAAGGTGTTTCTACAAAGTATTGCCTCAGGGGTGTGACTACTTATGTAAATTAGATATTTCTGTATTTCAATTTCAATAAATTTGCAAATGTTTCTACAAAATATTGCTTGAAGATGGGTGAACATTTTTTTTAAAATCCATGTTAAATTCAGGCTGTAACACAACAAAATGTGGAATAAGTCAAAGGGTGTGAATACTTTCTGAAGGCTCTGTACAGAACCTTTTTGTATGTGTCAAAAAAACATAAATATTTCCTAAGCTTTCTTATATCTCCTAGATGAAGCACAGACACTTCAAAACCTTATTCCTTACGGTGTATTTTTTTTACAGTCTGTTTTGCCATTTATGAATGTGTTATTCAATGTGTTTCTATGGGCCATCGTAGTAAAGGCCAAATTCATTGTTTTATTAAATAATCTTAAAATATGTTTTTACATACCTACAGGGGTCCTTATTAAACTCAAAATCAAATAGCTAAATGAGCCATGGTATGACCATCTTAAAACAATTCCATATGTTAGATTAGTGGAACAAACCTTTAGAGGTTAAACAGATTAATGCAGAGATGTAATTCTTAAAACAATTTCATATGTTAGATTAGTAGAACCCCCCAAACCTTTAGAGGTTAAACAGATTGATACAGAGATGTAATTCTTAAAACAACTCCATATGTTAGATTAGTGGAACCAACCTTTAGAGGTTAAACAGATTGATACAGAGATGTAATTCTTAAAACAACTCCATATGTTAGATTAGTGGAACCAACCTTTAGAGGTTAAACAGATTGATGCAGAGATGTAATTCTTAAAACAATTCCATATGTTAGATTAGTGGAACCAACCTTTAGAGGTTAAACAGATTGATGCAGAGATGTAATTCTTAAAACAATTCCATATGTTAGATTAGTGGAACCAACCTTTAGAGGTTAAACAGATTGATGCAGAGATGTAATTCTTAAAACAACTCCATATGTTAGATTAGTGGAACCAACCTTTAGAGGTTAAACAGATTGATGCAGAGATGTCATTCCTGTGTGTCCCAAATGGAACCCTATTCCCTTTATAGCCCATAGGGCTCTGAAAGGAAGTTGTGTGCCATTTAGGATGCAGTCTTTGGAGAGGGGATAGTTGGAGGGGGAGGGGTACGTGGTGAGAGATACATGGGTTTGTTCATGTCGATGTTGCATTCGGTTATTATTCACACATGCTTGAAGTAACCTATCTAATAAAAACAATGATTGAAATGTCCCAATACAATATTATTGGACTCCAGACACATTTTATTGGTACATTCACTTTTATACGGTTGGGATTTTGTGAATACATTTCGTAGTAATATGGATGTAGCTCCTTCTTTATATGAGTCCTAAATGGCACCCTCCTATTCCTTACATAGTGGATTACATTTCACCAGAAGCCTAATAAATACAACACTAATACAATACCACATATACAGTTGTAGTCGGAAGTTTACATACACCTTAGCCAAATACATTTAAACTCAGTTTTTTTAGGTCAGTTAGGATCACCACTTTATTTTAATAATGTGAAATGTCAGAATAATAGTAGAGAGAATGATCTATTTCAGCTTTTATTTCATTCATCACATTCCCAGTGGGTCAGACGTTTACATACACTCAATTAGTATTTGGTAGCATTGCCTTAAAATTGTTTTACTTGTGTCAAATGTTTCGGGTAGCTTTCTACAAGCTTCCCACAATAAGTTGGGTGAATCTTGGCCCATTCTTCCTGACAGAGCTGCTGTACCTGAGTCAGGTTTGTAGGCCTCCTTGCTCGCATACGCTCTTTCAGTCCTGCCCACAAATGTTCTATTGGATTGAGGTCAGGGCTTTTAAAATAATTTACAACTTTCAGATGAGACTGAATTAAGATGACTATTGATATTCACAGCTATTGATGTAAAATATTATTAGGTCTTTAAGAGTTTATTCGGAAGATAACAGGTCTATAAATATTATTTTGTGGTGCCCGACTCTCTAGTTAATTACATTTACATGATTAGCTCAATCAGGTGATATTAATTACGGAGAAATTATTTTATAGAATAGCATGTCATATCAATTAATCTGGCATAGCCAAAGACACGACAGAAGCTTCTAAAACCATGACATAATTTTCTGGAATTTTCCAAGCTGTTTAAAGGCACAGTTAACTTAGTGTATGTAAACTTCTGACCCACTGGAATTGTGACGCAGTGAGTTATAAGTGAAATCATCTGTCTGTCAGCAATTGTTGGAAAAATGTATTGTGTCATGCACAAAGTAGATGTCCTAACTGACTTAACAAATCTATAGTTTGTTGTACAAGCCACAGCTGACTACAGGTGCAACCTGGACTCAGGGTTAGACATAACAGAGTAAATGTAAATCAAATGAAATGTTATTTGACACTTGAGCCAAATACGACAGGTGTCGTATTCCAGTTTACAGTGGAATGCTTACTTTCAAGCCCTTAACCAACAATGCAGTTTTAAGAAAATACCTAAAAAAAAATAGTAAGAGATAAGAATAACAAATAATTAAAGAGCAGCGGTGCTATATACAGGTGGTACCGGTACAGAGTCAATGTGGAGGCTATATACAGGTGGTACCGGTACAGAGTCAATGTGGAGGCTATATACAGGTGGTACCGGTACAGAGTCAATGTGGAGGCTATATACAGGTGGTACCGGTACAGAGTCAATGTGGAGGCTATATACAGGGGGTACTGGTACAGAGTCAATGTGGAGGCTATATACAGGGAGTACCGGTACAGAGTCAATGTGGAGGCTATATACAGGGGGTACCGGTACAGAGTCAATGTGGAGGCTATATACAGGGGGTACTGGTACAGAGTCAATGTGGAGGCTATATACAGGGAGTACCGGTACAGAGTCAATGTGGAGGCTATATACAGGGGGTACCGGTACAGAGTCAATGTGGAGGCTATATACAGGTGGTACTGGTACAGAGTCAATGTGGAGGCTATATACAGGTGGTACTGGTACAGAGTCAATGTGGAGGCTATTTACAGGTGGTACCGGTACAGAGTCAATGTGGAGGCTATATACAGGGTATTACGGTACAGAGTCAATGTGGAGGCTATATACAGGTGGTACCGGTACAGAGTCAATGTGGAGGCTATAAACAGGGGGTACCGGTACAGAGTCAATGTGGAGGCTATATACAGGGGGTACTGGTACAGAGTCAATGTGGAGGCTATATACAGGTGGTACCGGTACAGAGTCAATGTGGAGGCTATATACAGGGGGTACCGGTACAGAGTCAATGTGGAGGCTATATACAGGGGGTACCAGTACAGAGTCAATGTGGAGGCTATATACAGGGGGTACCGGTACAGAGTCAATGTGGGGGCTATATACAGGTGGTACCGGTACAGAGTCAATGTGGAGGCTATATACAGGGGGTACCGGTACAGAGTCAATGTGCGGGGGCACTGGTGTCGAGGTAATTGAGGTAATATGTACATGTAGGTAGAGTTATTAAAGTGACTATATACATAGCCTTGTCGTTCTAAATAAATTACCCAATCAAGAGACCCTGTTTTTACTTCAACTTTAGCGTTGGTTTGGCTGGCTTGCTTGCTTTGATACACCTTCCACAATGGTTATGTACACTTCTGGTCCTGGAAAGGAGACCGTTCACTGCTCACTGCTCACAAAGGCATAGGAAAACAGATGACCTTTTGCCTGTTCAATCAACTGAGAAGTGTGTATTCAATCATTGTGAGAAAAAAAGAATGGTTTATTTTTGCTGGAGAACGACTTCAGTTCTCCAAAACAAGAGCCATATTAATCATCACTTCATCACATCCTGATACTGACAGGACAGAGTAAACCGCTTACATCCAAAATGGCACCCTATTCCCTATATAGTGCACTACTTTTGACCAAGCCCCATAGTGCTCTGGTCAAAAGTAATGCACTATTTAGGTAATAGTGTGGCATTTGGGACCAAAGCCAGACCTTAAACAAAGGGGAGTTAAACCTGTGTTTTTACATTCCTTATGAAAAAAAGCACATGTGAACTCTGCATTGTACTAAGCTAACACACTGCTATTTGATTTGGAAATGTACGACCTCTGTAGGTATTAAAAAAATATATTTAAAAAGTATTTGATAAAATATAGAATTCGGCCTTTACTGCTATAGCACATAGAAATACATTGAATGAGACATTCATAACAAAACAGATAGTACAAAAAATACATCAGGAATACAGTATATATATAAGATAAGAATAGAGAGATAGATAATAGAGAGATATAAGAAAGCTCAGGGATTATTTGTAAAATGTTTTTTTTTAAACATTTAACCCATTTTTGTTTGGTGGGGCACAAAACTACTTCCATTCCTTTTTGAAATTGGAATCAGGTAGAACTAAACGGGGAACACCATCGTGTTTGTGAGTCTCCCCTTTCCATAGATAGGTAAATAGGTAAATTAGTTTGTAGGCAAACCCATACGGATGCTATAGACGTTTTCGTGAGAAGACAGATTTTCGGAACTGTAGTGTTTGGGAGATAAGCAGCATGTTATTTTGTACACCTATTATGCACACCTGATTGAAATGGTATGCACCTGTTCAGTGCATGATATTAGAAATGTACATCTGATTGGATGCCCATAGCTTAATTGGCAGGGCCTCATTGGTTTTGGGCCAGGGTATTCATGTATGCTTCCTTTGAGCAGGTGCAGATGGACTCAGCTCGGAACCGGCTACGTTGTATCTGCTGTCATGTTGGAAATAAACCGTCTTTGTGATGTTAAGGCTTTATACTGTCGAGTTTCTCTTTGCAATAACTAAAAAGAACCTGATTCCTTTACCCGGGGATGCAGCAGGAACGTTTCCTGGTCTGACAAACAGCTCTGTAGCTCTGCCACTTTTCACCACAAAGGCAAAAGGCCGACATCGATGGATGCGGTGGATTGAGACAAAGCCCATAGCTAAATAATGAGCTGTGAAGAGGTTTTTGTGCATTTTCCAGTGACTTAATGGCAACTTGTAGCAAGAAGTTGCTGTGAATTTGTCATTTCTTAACTGGAAACTACTTGTCAGTTAGTTACAGGAAGTAGTTTGGGGGTTGGGGTGCTGTGTTTTTATTTTTTATATATTCTTTTATTATTTCTTTACTATTTTGTTGAGTAGGCGGGTGGTGAAAGAAATGTTGTGCACATGCCACAGAGCTATATTGGTCTGCTAATACAGCACTATTAAAGGTTCAGTGCACTAATTTCATGAGAAAAAATACGATTTTTATATATATATATATATATATATATATATATATTACAGTAGCAGTCAAAAGTTTGGACACACCTACTCATTCAAAGGTTTTTCATCATTTTTACTATTTTCTACATTGTAGAATAATAGTGAAGACATCAAAACTATGAAATAACACATATGAATCATGTAGTAACCAAAAAAGTGTTAAACAAATCAATTATATTTTAGATTTTAGATTATTCAAAGTAGCCACCGTTTGCCTTGATGACAACTTTGCACACTATTGGCATTCTCTCAACCAGCTTCACCTGGAAAGTTTTTCCAACAGTTTTGAAGGAGTTCCCACATATGCTGAGCACTTGTTGGCTCCTCTTCCTTCACTCTGTGGTCCAACACATCCCAAACCATTTCTATTGGGTTGAAGTCATGAGAAAAGAAGAAACATGTACACTGCTCTTGCTAGTATCACTACTCGTTGTTAAGCTTTATGTTTCGGCCTCAAGGCCTTCGTCAGAGCTCTGTAAAACTTAATAAAGAGCAGTGATACTAGCAAGAGCAGTGTGCGGGTTTCTTATTTTTTTTCTCATCATATTCAGCTGTTGCCATGTACCTGCAGTAAAGATATCTCAGATGTGTTAGTGCCTTTTGAATTTTGAATATTCACTTCCCTACCACACCAGTGAGTGTGATGGATCAGCTACAGTAAGTTACTGTGAACTTTGAACTAGTTGACAATAAGTTATTGCAAATTAAACATGAACTACCTTCGAATTAACTGCCAAAAAGCAATTGGAAAATGCACAGGAAGGTCTTAACAGTCTTAACGTCTTAACTCTTGATTGTCACAACTTCATACTAAGATTGCAAAACTGACCATTTCAAAAGACATGCTCAACCTTCAACAACATAATCATGAAACCCCAAACTGGTACAACATTTCCACTGACGGTTGCCACAAATACAACATGCCCCCAAATATGCTTATGAGCCCTCAGCAGCACATTGCCCCGCCTACATTTCAAAGTGCAGTAATGAGTGTACCTAATGCTGCATTCATAACCAAGTGGAAAGTGGGAATTTACCACATACGACTGGGAAAAATGATATTGAATGGCCTTCCAACTGGTAATTACTGGTGAGAAACACGTCTATCATTCCTGAGCTCTGATTTCTTACACATGCTGACCTCGGACGTCACCTACTAAGGTAATGACCTCAATAACAGGTTTTTCGTCAGTTAAATGTATCAACAAAATATTATTTAGAAGAAGCAATCTATTCATATGTTTTTTTAACTCTATACTTTCTTGTCAAGCTTGATAGCTGTACTTTTAGTTTATGGTTGAAGAAGTTTGTTGTCTATTAACCAATTGGCATTTCCCAACGATTTCAAAGCACGTGATCATCTTCTGGTATTTATGACTTCACAACTGGTAAATTCTCTCTTTCCACATGATTACAAATGCAGATTTATGTTCAATATATTGGGTAGAAAAATGTATCATTATACTTGATTATCTGCACAATCACCCTAAAAGGTACCAACCATTACCATATGAGTTCTTACATGTACCTCTGAAGGTATCTTATGTGTACCTATGACCTTACACTTTCATTTCCTTAAACATTCATTTCCTATGGCCTCCCGGGTGGTGCAGTGGTTAAGGGTGCTGTGCCACCAGAGACTCTGGGTTCGTGCCCAGGATCTGTCGTACGCACAATTAGCCTAGCGTTGTCCGGGTTAGGGAGGGTTTGGCCGGTAGGGATATCCTTGTCTCATTGCGCACCAGCGACTCCTGGCAGGCCGGGTGCAGTGCAAGCTTACCAAGGTTGCCAGGTGCACAGTGTTTCCTCCGACACATTGGTGTGGCTGTCTTCCGGGTTGCATGCGTGCTGTGTTAAGAAGCAGTGTGGCTTGGTTGGGTTGTGTATCGGAGGACGCATGACTTTCGACCTTCATCTCTCCAGAGCCGTATGGGAGTTGTAGTTATGAGACAAGACAGTAACGACTAACAATTGGAAACCACAAAATTGGGGAGAAAAAATAAATAATAATAATTTCCTATAATACATCTCTGCACTTACGGGTGCCATCTGTTATCAGTTATTCTGACTATTTTCTGACTATTCTCTGACTCTCTCATTATTAATTTAATTATTTAGTTTTTTTCTGTATTTTTTCTGTTGTCTAATGGTGGTGGGAAATATTATTCTGTTTTAATGTTATTCACCGAAACACTATGATAAATGTAATAGTTTTTCTTGTGTATTTTTAACAGAGCTGAGATTGACGTTGAAGTCCATAGTGTAGGCATACAGGTGAAATCAGTTACTGACACAGACATGGTGGCATAGCAGGAAGATCGTAATGCCGCGAACCAAGAGGTTGTGAGTTTAAATGACCTACGCCGAAGTCGGTGCCTTTCCTTGTTCGGTCGGCGTCGCCGGTCTACTAGCCATCGCCCGATCCACTTTTCTTTTTCCTTTGGTTTTGTCTTTGTTTTCACACACCTGTTTTCCTTTTCACAATTATTTGTTCCTGTATTTAAACCCATGGTGTTGTGCAGGATTATTACATGCTCAGTTAGGTTTATTTTGATGGCTGTTTTTTTGACAGGTGCTGTGTTCACTCGTGCGTTATCTTTACCGTCTTGTTTTGGTCAAGTGTAATTGTTGCCTTGTTGAGTAAAGTACGTTGCTCACTCATTCTGCTCTCCTGCGCCTGACATCATGCACCAGCTACAATCACTTTCTGACATTCTAGCCATCGCCGATCCACTTTTTATTTTCCATTTGTTTTGTCTTTGTTTTACACACCTGGTTTCAATTCCCCAACTACATGTTAATTATTTAATCCTCTGTTTTCCCCATGGTTTTGGTGCATGTTTGTTTATTGTAAATTCGGTCCGTTGTTTGTGGGCCTAGTGTTACTTCATGTATTTTGAGTAAAGTACCTTGTGTTACTCATCTCTGCTGTCCTGAACCTGACTCCTCTGCACCAGCTACACCCAGATCCTTACATTAAATCCCAGGTAACGACATGTTGAATATGAATTACTGTACATATAAAGATACACAATGTAGTCATGTACTGTGTGTCAAAGTGTGTAAACAAATATAAATAGAAAATACTATGTTCAAAGCACTGTGTATGTCATAACAACACATTTTTGTTTGCAAATCTCATGTGAAAATCCACATGAACTATCATCACTATCACCACGTGAACTATCATCACATCCAAAAAAAAACATGGTTTCGCATGTCACAGGAAATCAAGTTTTTTTTTCTGTGAGGGATCACACAGATTACTCTGAACCAATGGCATGCTGCCATCCTTATCATATTAAATTCGGTAGAATTTTCTACTCTATTCAGTGAAACATGTATATTCAGCCAAAATCCATAGCAATTGATCAATATTACACAAAGAACATATCATATCTTAAGGGTAGACTCAGCAATGTGAAGTAGATGCACAGAGGAAACAGCGTAAGGGGTCAGTTTCCATAACAACTAAAAGCGTTGGAGCTCGAGGCTAAACTTCTCAGATGTTTTGGTGCACTGGCTACTACATTGTAAGAGCATTGTAAGAGCATTTAATTTCATTTTAATTTATACACTAGTCTACTGGCAGTCGACTGAAGGCCGACTACACGATCCTGTAATTTATTTAAACACTAGTCTACTGGCAGTCCAGTCATCCAGCCAGGATCCATTCTCAACTGAAGACAGACATGTCCGACCACCATAGCATTCAGAGAAAGCACATTTTATGTCTCCCACCAACGTCTTTGGATTTGCGTTCCAAATGGCGCCCTTTTCCCTACACAGTCCACTGCTTTTGACCCTATGGGCCCTCATCAAAAGTAGTGCACTATATAGGCAATACTGTGCCCTTTGGGACTGATCCCAGGTCTCAGCACACTGACTGCTGCTAGGGCCATGATTAATGACTTATGGCCATATTGTGTAGAGGCTCACTAATTAACTGCAGACTGAGTGAAGACACGCTATGAAAATCTTTCCTGATAACCTGAACTCTTTCTTCGCTCCCTTCCTCCCACTCGCAGAAACCTTGGCATGTGGAAGCTCTTTCTGACACATTTGTAAGCAGCAGACCAACATTGAGTAAGATGAATGGTCTTTCCAGGAATAGTAAACAGGCTATAAGTTAACCGTGTTTAAATGTATGACATACTGGCAATATGCTTCTGCACTGTTCGTGCTCTCGAACAGTTTGGAAACTGCAGTCCAAGTTTCCCCCCACTGTTGGTTTAAAACGAGGATTGGTTTATTCATGTAGGGTATTTCTGAGATACTAACCTGGCAGACATGTGCTCTTTTCCCTTTTAAGAGTATTCAGCACTTTCTTTTAAACATAGTTAACTGGGACAAGGCAAGCAGTTCTTTAACGTTTCTGTGTACCGTAAAAACAACTGTCTCTGGTGGTTTTCTCCGTCGAAATTCCACATCGATTTGAATTTCAATCAAAACAGAAAATTATGCAATTATTTCCTGTCTGATGGGCACTGAGGAAACATACACACTGTACGAACATAACAATTTAGTACAGACTAACAAACAATATTCCCAACTAAAATTGAAAGTTCCCAAATGTACCATATTCCCTATTTAGAATACTTAACTTGTCCAAGGCCCATAGGGATCTGGTCAAAATGAATACACTATGTAGGCAATGGGATCCACCCTGTGCTCGCCGACACATGCCTTGTGAGATATGCTGTAGCCATCGTACACATTTTATCACCCACGTGCCTCCTATAATTAGGTTTGTTAATAACATATTGCCGTTTTTTTTTTTGCAGTTATGTGGCTAACTTAATCAAGTTACCACGGAACTTGTTGTGCCTCACCCAAGGCGATGGTTTTAGTGCCATTAGACTTGACTTATGGGAAGAAAAGAGTTGTGGCCGATTCTGCAAATGTGTGCTTTTTCCAGATGTATTTATTTATTTGCCAGGTGAAAGATATTGTTTGGCCAGGCATTGACAATGATGGAAACAAAAATGTTCCACGATAATCTAGTGGATAATGCAGTGAATTATGTAGTCGATAATGTAGTGGATGGTGTAATGGATGTTGTAGTGGATAATGTAGCTGATAATGTAGTGGATAACGTAGTGGATAGTGTAGTGGATTATATAGTGGATAACGTGGTGGATAATGTGGTGGATAGTGTAGTGGATTATATAGTGGATAATGTAGTGGAAGTGTAGTGGATAATGTAGTGGATGATGTGGCGGGTGCTGTGGCGGGTGATGGAGTTTGAGTTTGAGTTTATTTAATTTTTACAGGGACAGTGCACATTAATCAACGTTTCAGTAAAAGTGCCGGTTTTAGCCAGCCGACTAATTTTCAACCGCAGTCCCTGGGCAGGTTATTTTAAAAAATTACAATATAGACAATATCAACATAGGACAAGCAAGACATTGCATACAGACATAGCAACATAGAACAAAAAGCAACAAAGTGTTTCCACACCTCACAAGCTACAGACAACGTGGAAAGCGGCAACACACAGCTAAGGACCATGTTCACAAATCTGATTGACCTATAGCCATGTCTTCGTTAATTTTGTGACAGTGTGATAGGTTGTGCAGTTGTGTGTCTGATGGCAGTGTATTCCAGACATGGGAAGCTCTCACAGAGAAAACGGATTTACTAAAGGTGCTTTTCCTTAAGAGAACTATACAGTCACCTCTCATGGCAGACCTTGTGGATCTGCTGCCATATGTTTGGGTTTTCTGTTTAACAGAAGTACTGAGTGAAGGGGGAGGAGCCAGGCCATTTAGGATCTTGAATACAAGTCATGCGTCGGTGTATTGCACAAGATTTTCCCAACTCAGGAGCTCATGCTTTCTGAGGATGTAACAGTGATGATGGCTATTGGGCTTCCTATCAAGCACTTTGAGAGCCTGTTTGTAGACAGACTGAATAGGTCTTAATGTTGTACAGCAAGCCTGGGCCCAACTAGTCAAGCAGTACGTTAAGTGGGGAAGTATCATAGATTTGAAGTACAGTTTTTCTACCTCTGTAGTCAAACAATTGCGTATAAATCGGAAATTAGCTAGGTTGAATTTGGTTATTTGAATTACCTTTTTCACATGCTTTTTAAAAGAGAGGTTGGAATCAAGTATGATGCCAAGGTACTTAAAGTCAGATATCACCTTGAGCTTCTCCCCTGACACATAGACATCTGGCTCAGTAGCATCTGTTGCCCTCTTTGTGAAGAACATGCAAACGTTTTTTTTTTTCAAATTGAGATGCAAACACGAGCCACTTTGTAACCTGGACCATTATAGTAGTGAGTTCTTGTGCAGCTTGTTGTTTGCTCTTTGCATGCACATATATCACTGTATCATCTGCATACATATGAACTTCAGACCCAGTACAGACAGAAGGCAGATCATTAATGAACAGGAGGGGCCCCAGTATTGACCCTTGGGGCATGCCCACATCATAGCTAAGAGTGAGCGACAGCTCACTCTCGTTCTTTCATCAATTTCCAGATTTCTCCATTCAGCCAAGGAAGAGTGCTCTTTTGGCCAGGTTTGGATTTGATTTTCTTTAGGAAACCATTTATTGTAGTCTGGATTGTGGATAGAAAAACCTGACTATCAGCTTTCCACGTCTGTATAGGACAAGAGATCATTCCAGTTAATTCCCTTAGTTGCGTTTTCAAAATAGCTTAATTCACTCTTAGGTATTCTTAGTTGATCCAGGCTTTCTAACAGTAGAGAGGTTAAACCTGCTCTTAGACAGCTTTCTGGCTAAAAGTGTCAGATTATGATCAGATGGTGGATAATGTGGCGGGTGATGTAGTGGGTGATGTAGTGGGTGATGTAGTGGATGATGTAGTGGATGATGTGGTGGATGATGTGGTGGATGATGTGGTGGATGATGTGGTGGATGATGTAGTGGATTATGTAGTGGATTATGTAGCGGATGAGAATGATGAGAATCTCATGGTTAACAGTATCAAAAGCCTTCCTTAGGTCCAGAAACACAGTCCCAATAATGCCCCCTTTGTCCATCTTGGACTTCACATTTTCCAGAAGAAAGCAGTTGGTCGTTTCTGTGGAGTGTTTCGCTCTGAAGCCAAACTGCATGGAGTGTAATGTGAAGGGGCTGTTGTTGAGGTGGGCAATCAGTTGTTCTGCTACAAACTTTTCAACAACCTTTGACACCACAGGTAGTATATTAATGACCTGTAGTTACTCACGTCAGCAGGGTCGCCCGATTTAAAGATGGCCGTTATTATGGCCGACTTCCATACCCTTGGAAACACCCCGAGACCAATAGATGTGTTGGTGACCTTAGTAATGGGGCCCATGAGTGACTGTAGTTTTTAAGAAAGGTAGAGTTCAGCCCAAACACATCTTTGGCTTTAGAGTTAATTAGTGAGCTAATCACCTTGTTCACCTTTGACTCAGAAACCTCCCTTATGATGAAGACAGGTTGAGCGTCATTCACTAGCACTGAGCCCAAGAAACCAGTGGAGGGGTTCTGTGTCAGTGCCCTGACAGAGTCAATAAAGTAGGTATTGAAGGCTATTGCTATTTCCACTGCATCCTGTGTTAGATTGTTATTCACCATGACTTCTAGTCTTTTTGCAGTGTTACTATGGTCTTTCCCTGTTAACGTTTTTAGATTCTCCCAGATCAGTTTAGATGTTCCCTTTGCTTCACCAATTATGTTAATAAAAAAGTTTGCCTTGGCCTGTCTGATTTCTTTCATCACCTTATTTCTCAACATGGTAAACCTACGTCTGTCATGCTCTAATTTGGATTTTAGGGCTGTTTTTAGAGCATTATCTCGTTCTTTCATCAATTTCCAGATTTCTCCATTCAGCCAAGGAAGAGTGCTCTTTTGGCCAGGTTTGGATTTGATTTTCTTTAGGAAACCATTTATTGTAGTCTGGATTGTGGATAGAAAAACCTGACTATCAGCTTTCCACGTCTGTATAGGACAAGAGATCATTCCAGTTAATTCCCTTAATTGCGTTTTCAAAATAGCTTAATTCACTCTTAGGTATTCTTAGTTGATCCGGCTTTCTAACAGTAGAGAGGTTAAACCTGCTCTTAGACAGCTTTCTGGCTAAAAGTGTCAGATTATGATCAGATGGTGGATAATGTGGCGGGTGATGTAGTGGGTGATGTAGTGGATGATGTAGTGGATAATGTAGTGGATGATGTGGTGGTTGATGTAGTGGATTATGTGGTGGATGATGTGGTGGATGATGTGGTGGATGATGTAGTGGATTATGTAGTGGATTATGTAGTGGATTATGTAGTGGATTATGTGGTGGATGATGTGGTGGATGATGTAGTGGATGATGTGGTGGATGATGTGGTGGATTTTGTAGTGGATGATGTAGCGGATGATGTGGTGGATGATGTGGTGGATTATGTAGTGGATTATTTAGTGGATTATGTGGTGGATGATGTGGTGGATTATGTAGTGGATGATGTGGTGGATGATGTGGTGGATTATGTGGTGGATGATGTGGTGGATTATCTGGTGGATGATGTGGTGGATGATGTAGTGGATGATGTGGTGGATGATGTGGTGGATGATGTGGTGGATTATGTGGTGGATGATGTGCTGGATTATGTAGTGGATGATGTGGTGGATGATGTGGTGGATAATGTAGTGGATGATGTGGTGGATGATGTGGTGGATGATGTGGTGGATTATGTGGTGGATGATGTGGTGGATGATGTGGTGGCTGATGTGGTGGAAGAGGACTGGCCACCCCACATAGCCTGGTTCCTCTCTAGGGTTCTTCCTAGGTTTTGGCCTTTCTAGGCAGTTTTTCCTAGCCACCGTGCTTCTACACCTGCATTGCTTGCTGTTTGGCGTTTTAGGCTGGGTTTCTGTACAGCACTTTGAGATATCAACTGATGTACGAAGGGCTATATAAATAAATTTGATTTGATTATGTAGTGGATTATGTGGTGGGTGATGTAGTTGATGATGTGGTGGATGATGTAGTGGATTATGTGGTGGATGATGTAGTTGATCATGTGGTGGATGATGTGGTGGATAATGTAGTTGATAATGTGTGGATGGTGTAGTTGATCATGTGGTGAATGGTGTAGTTGATAATGTGGTGGATGATGTAGTTGATAATGTGGTGGATGATGTAGTTGATAATGTGGTGGGTGATGTAGTTGATAATGTGGTGGATGATGCAGTTGATAATGTGGTGGATGATGCAGTAGATAATGTGGTGGGGGATGTAGTTGATAATGTGATGGATGATGTAGTTGATAATGTGTTGGATGATGTAGTTGATAATGTGGTGGATGATGTAGTTGATAGTGTGGTGGATGATGTAGTTGATAATGTGGTGGATGATGTAGTTGATAATGTGGTGGATGATGTAGTTGATAATGTGGTGGATGATGTAGTTGATAATGTGGCGGATGATATAGTTGATAGTGTGGTGGATGATGTCGTTGATAGTGTGGTGGATGATGTAGTTGATAATGTGGTGGATGATGCAGTTGATAATGTGGTGGATGATGTAGTTGATAATGTGGTGGATGATGTAGTTGATAATGTGGTGGATGATGTAGTTGATAATGTGGTGGATGATATAGTTGATAGTGTGGTGGATGATGTCGTTGATAGTGTGGTGGATGATGTAGTTGATAATGTGGTGGATGATGTAGTTGATAATGTGGTGGATGATGTAGTTGATAATGAGGTGGATGATATAGTTGATAGTGTGGTGGATGATGTCGTTGATAGTGTGGTGGATGATGTAGTTGATAATGTGGTTGATGATGCAGTTGATAATGTGGTGGATGATGTAGTTGATAATGTGGTGGATGATGTAGTGGATTATGTGGTGGGTGATGTAGTTGATAATGTGGTGGATGATGTAGTGGATTATGTGGTGGGTGATGTAGTTGATAATGTAGCGGATGATGTGGTGGGTGATGTGGTGGCTGAAGAATGCCGCTAGGACATTAGAGTGTAACAACATGCATAAAGCCAGCTGGCAGACTATTATGGGTGATGGACATCTCACTTACCTAAGTCAAATATAACAGACTGGTGTTCATTAATATACAGGAGGAGCTGCCGAATCAAGCCTTACCGTCTGGGGGACAGAATCATCTACGGCTCGTGATTAGGTCTAAGGACGAGAGTTTCTCTTTAATCTTTTTCAGCTTTCACATCATTTCTCTTCAAGACGGATGGACTATTTTCACATGTTCCTAAATTAGATCAGCAGAACACAATCAATCTTGTCACGGCCTGGGAAAATAATCTAGATTCAGATTTAATTTCTCAACCTCTAGTTTTCAGGCAAGGCTCCTCTCTCTCTCTCTCTCTCTCTCTCTCTCTCACTTTTACTTTCTCTGCCTCTCTGTCACTCTCTCCATCTCTCTTCAGGTTTGGCTATGTGGCTTAATACTCTGCATCTCCCTCGCTGGTATACTAGTGTCACTGTTGATGAATATGACTTAAAAATGTGCCCGAGCATAGTGATCCTTCTTCGCTGCCTACCGCCCATTCCCCTGGTACGCCGCCACAGATTGTGACCTGTACACATCTGTGGCTACATCCAAAATGGCACCCTATTCTGTATATAGTTAATTACTTTTGACCAGGGCCCATAAGGGAATAGGGCTATGGTTCCTTTTGACCAGGGCCCATAGGGAATAGGGCTATAGGTCCTTTTGACCAGGGCCCATAGGGAATTCCGGGCCCCAGAGAAAACAACTGCACCAGAGAATAAGGGGGCATTTCAGCAACAGCCTGTGACATCATAACCAGAATAAGTGTGATGGGGTGTGAGTTAAAAAAAAAAAGTAATTCAGTCAGTCCAACTCCAGCAAATTAGCGAGACAACACAACTGTCAGGTGTCAGCCTACTGTGACAGTTGTCGGCCATTACGCCGGTGATGTTCCCACAGTGATATTCTTCCTTTCCGCACCTCACCACAAAAAGGGAAATGTGTCCTGTGGTTTTTTTAATAGGAGTCCTGTCCTGTCTGTCAACTGCGGCTCTGGAGTCATAACAAATCACCGGCACTCAGCTGAGGCTGAACATTGTGGACATCAGGAGGAAGACGGATGACCTGAAAGCCTTCGAAATGATTTGGCAGTTCAGAATGGTCTGGTTGACGCTGACAGAGAAGCAGTTCAGAATGGTCTGGTTGACGCTGACAGAGAAGCAGTTCAGAATGGTCTGGTTGACGCTGACAGAGAAGCAGTTCAGAATGGTCTGGTTGACGCTGACAGAGAAGCAGTTCAGAATGGTCTGGTTGACGCTGACAGAGAAGCAGTTCAGAATGGTCTGGTTGACGCTGACAGAAGCAGTTCAGAATGGTCTGGTTGACGCTGACAGAGAAGCAGTTCAGAATGGTCTGGTTGACGCTGACAGAGAAGCAGTTCAGAATGGTCTGGTTGACGCTGACAGAAGCAGTTCAGAATGGTCTGGTTGACGCTGACAGAGAAGCAGTTCAGAATGGTCTGGTTGACGCTGACAGAGAAGCAGTTCAGAATGGTCTGGTTGACGCTGACAGAAGCAGTTCAGAATGGTCTGGTTGACGCTGACAGAGAAGCAGTTCAGATGGGTCTGGTTGACGCTGACAGAGAAGCAGTTCAGAATGGTCTGGTTGACGCTGACAGAAGCAGTTCAGAATGGTCTGGTTGACGCTGACAGAGAAGCAGTTCAGAATGGTCTGGTTGACGCTGACAGAAGCAGTTCAGAATGGTCTGGTTGACGCTGACAGAGAAGCAGTTCAGAATGGTCTGGTTGACGCTGACAGAAGCAGTTCAGAATGGTCTGGTTGACGCTGACAGAGAAGCAGTTCAGAATGGTCTGGTTGACGCTGACAGAAGCAGTTCAGAATGGTCTGGTTGACGCTGACAGAGAAGCAGTTCAGATGGGTCTGGTTGACGCTGACAGAGAAGCAGTTCAGATGGGTCTGGTTGACGCTGACAGAAGCAGTTCAGATGGGTCTGGTTGACGCTGACAGAGAAGCAGTTCAGATGGGTCTGGTTGACGCTGACAGAAGCAGTTCAGATGGGTCTGGTTGACGCTGACAGAGAAGCAGTTCAGATGGGTCTGGTTGACGCTGACAGAGAAGCAGTTCAGATGGGTCTGGTTGATGCTGACAGAGAAGCAGTTCAGATGGGTCTGGTTGACGCTGACAGAAGCAGTTCAGATGGGTCTGGTTGACGCTGACAGAGAAGCAGTACAGATGGGTCTGGTTGATGCTGACAGAGAAGCAGTACAGATGGGCCTGGTTGACGCTGACAGAAGCAGTTCAGATGGGTCTGGTTGATGCTGACAGAAGCAGTTCAGATGGGTCTGGTTGACGCTGACAGAAGCAGTTCAGATGGGTCTGGTTGACGCTGACAGAGAAGCAGTTCAGATGGGTCTGGTTGACGCTGACAGAAGCAGTTCAGATGGGTCTGGTTGACGCTGACAGAGAAGCAGTTCAGATGGGTCTGGTTGACGCTGACAGAAGCAGTTCAGATGGGTCTGGTTGACGCTGACAGAGAAGCAGTTCAGATGGGTCTGGTTGACGCTGACAGAAGCAGTTCAGATGGGTCTGGTTGACGCTGACAGAGAAGCAGTTCAGATGGGTCTGGTTGACGCTGACAGAGAAGCAGTTCAGATGGGTCTGGTTGACGCTGACAGAGAAGCAGTTCAGATGGGTCTGGTTGACGCTGACAGAAGCAGTTCAGATGGGTCTGGTTGACGCTGACAGAAGCAGTTCAGATGGGTCTGGTTGACACTGACAGAGAAGCAGTTCAGATGGGTCTGGTTGACGCTGACAGAAGCAGTTCAGATGGGTCTGGTTGACGCTGACAGAAGCAGTTCAGATGGGTCTGGTTGACGCTGACAGAGAAGCAGTTCAGATGGGTCTGGTTGACGCTGACAGAAGCAGTTCAGATGGGTCTGGTTGACGCTGACAGAAGCAGTTCAGATGGGTCTGGTTGACGCTGACAGAAGCAGTTCAGATGGGTCTGGTTGACGCTGACAGAAGCAGTTCAGATGGGTCTGGTTGACGCTGACAGAGAAGCAGTTCAGATGGGTCTGGTTGACGCTGACAGAGAAGCAGTTCAGATGGGTCTGGTTGACGCTGACAGAGAAGCAGTTCAGATGGGTCTGGTTGACGCTGACAGAAGCAGTTCAGATGGGTCTGGTTGACACTGACAGAAGCAGTTCAGATGGGTCTGCTTGACGCTGACAGAGAAGCAGTTCAGATGGGTCTGGTTGACGCTGACAGAAGCAGTTCAGATGGGTCTGGTTGACGCTGACAGAAGCAGTTCAGATGGGTCTGGTTGACGCTGACAGAAGCAGTTCAGATGGGTCTGGTTGACGCTGACAGAAGCAGTTCAGATGGGTCTGCTTGACGCTGACAGAGAAGCAGTTCAGATGGGTCTGGTTGACGCTGACAGAGAAGCAGTTCAGATGGGTCTGGTTGACGCTGACAGAGAAGCAGTTCAGATGGGTCTGGTTGACGCTGACAGAAGCAGTTCAGATGGGTCTGGTTGATGCTGACAGAAGCAGTTCAGATGGGTCTGGTTGATGCTGACAGAGAAGCAGTTCAGATGGGTCTGGTTGATGCTGACAGAGAAGCAGTTCAGATGGGTCTGCTTGACGCTGACAGAGAAGCAGTTCAGAGGGGTCTGGTTGATGCTGACGGAGAAATATACATAACATAGCAACTAATAATGAGAACGTTAAACATTCCAGTCACCTAACAGGCTGACAAAAAACAGCCTGGCCCGACATCAATCATCCTCCCAGACCTAACCTTGACAATTAGTCCCCTCTGATACTCCCAGTAACCTCTCCCTCTCTTGCTCTCTCTGGGCTTTCACTACAATGGGAGAGTGCAGCTGTAGGACGAGGACTGAGGAGGAAACAGAAAACATATAATTCGGTTACATTATCAGCCTTATTAGGAAAAATGGTGTATTTTAAGAACAGCTGATTGTCACTTTTTTGAAAATCCCATAATGTGTTAAAAAAAACAAGTCTCCTTATACATGTATCTAATAGTATGTTATGAAGCATTATACATGCATCTACATGGCTCTAATAGTATGTTATGAAGCATTATACATGTATCTACATGTATCTCATAGTATGTTATGAAGCATTATACATGCATCTATATGACTCTAATAGTATGTTATGAAGCATTATACATGTATCTACATGTATCTCATAGTATGTTATGAAGCATTATACATGTATCTACATGACTCTAATAGTATGTTATGAAGCATTATACATGCATCTACATGACTCTAATAGTATGTTATGAAGCATTATACATGTATCTACATGACTCTAATAGTATGTTATGAAGCATTATACATGCATCTATATGACTCTAATAGTATGTTATGAAGCATTATACATGTATCTACATGGCTCTAATAGTATGTTATGAAGCATTATACATGCATCTACATGTATCTCATAGTATGTTATGAAGCATTATACATGTATCTACATGTATCTCATAGTATGTTATGAAGCATTATACATGCATCTATATGACTCTAATAGTATGTTATGAAGCATTATACATGTATCTACATGTATCTCATAGTATGTTATGAAGCATTATACATGTATCTACATGACTCTAATAGTATGTTATGAAGCATTATACATGCATCTACATGACTCTAATAGTATGTTATGAAGCATTATACATGTATCTACATGACTCTAATAGTATGTTATGAAGCATTATACATGCATCTACATGGCTCTAATAGTATGTTATGAAGCATTATACATGTATCTACATGGCTCTAATAGTATGTTATGAAGCATTATACATGCATCTATATGACTCTAATAGTATGTTATGAAGCATTATACATGTATCTACATGACTCTAATAGTATGTTATGAAGCATTATACATGTATCTACATGTATCTCATAGTATGTTATGAAGCATTATACATGCATCTACATGGCTCTAATAGTATGTTATGAAGCATTATACATGTATCTACATGTATCTCATAGTATGTTATGAAGCATTATACATGCATCTATATGACTCTAATAGTATGTTATGAAGCATTATACATGTATCTACATGTATCTCATAGTATGTTATGAAGCATTATACATGCATCTATATGACTCTAATAGTATGTTATGAAGCATTATACATGTATCTACATGTATCTCATAGTATGTTATGAAGCATTATACATGTATCTACATGACTCTAATAGTATGTTATGAAGCATTATACATGCATCTATATGACTCTAATAGTATGTTATGAAGCATTATACATGCATCTACATGGCTCTAATAGTATGTTATGAAGCATTATACATGTATCTACATGTATCTCATAGTATGTTATGAAGCATTATACATGCATCTATATGACTCTAACAGTATGTTATGAAGCATTATACATGTATCTACATGTATCTCATAGTATGTTATGAAGCATTATACATGCATCTACATGGCTCTAATAGTATGTTATGAAGCATTATACATGCATCTACATGTATCTAATAGTATGTTATGAAGCATTATAAATGCATCTACATGACTCTAATAGTATGTTATGAAGCATTATACATGCATCTACATGGCTCTAATAGTATGTTATGAAGCATTATACATGTATCTACATGGCTCTAATAGTATGTTATGAAGCATTATGGATGCATCTACATGGCTCTAATAGTATGTTATTTTTATTTTTTTATCTTTATTTTACTATGCAAGTCAGTTAAGAACAAGGGTGAAGCATTATAGATGTATATTCATGGCTCTAATAGTATGTTATGAAGCATTATAGATGTATCTACATGGCTCTAATAGTATGTTATGAAGCATTATGCATGTATCTACATGGTTCTAATAGTATGTTAGTCTGTATTGTTACTTTTTTATTTTATTTAATTTTTCACTTACGATGAAGGACATAGTAGTGACAGAGCAGTGCAATATTGGTTCAACATATTAATATATTTCATATAAGTTTACACACGAACAAGTGGTGTAGTAATGATCCTCTTTAGATACCTGAGTAGGCTATAAAGCAGAAGTTTGTCAAACACAAAACAAAACAAACACCTGCCTTGTTTCCCTGAGAATGTTGTATCCAGCAGCGTGTGTTATATATATATATATATATCCAGCAGCCTGCAAAATATATATGCATTAATAATGCCCTGTAGGCATTTGGACATTATATTAATATGTCCAGCAGATCCAACACATGTTTGCGTATTACTGGATCACAGAAGGCCACGGTTCAACCTTAAACACACCATGGGCTTTAATATTTTAACAAGGTCATACAAGGTCTCCAAGTCTTAAGTCTTACCTCTGTATCGTGGTTACCATGTCTATAAGATACCTCTGTATCGTGATTACCATGTCTATAAGATACCTCTGTATCGTGGTTACCATGTCTATAAGATACCTCTGTGTCGTGGTTACCATGTCTATAAGATACCTCTGTATCGTGGTTACCATGTCTATAAGATACCTCTGTATCGTGGTTACCATGTCTATAAGATACCTCTGTCTATACCTCTGTATCGTTGTTACCATGTCTATAAGATACCTCTGTATCCTTGTTACCATGTCTATAAGATACCTCTGTATCGTGGTTACCATGTCTATAAGATACCTCTGTATCGTGGTTACCATGTCTATAAGATACCTCTGTGTCGTGGTTACCATGTCTATAAGATACCTCTGTATCGTGGTTACCATGTCTATAAGATACCTCTGTATCGTGGTTACCATGTCTATAAGATACCTCTGTATCGTTGTTACCATGTCTATAAGATACCTCTGTATCCTTGTTACCATGTCTATAAGATACCTCTGTATCGTGGTTACCATGTCTATAAGATACCTCTGTATCGTGGTTACCATGTCTATAAGATACCTCTGTATCGTGGTTACCATGTCTATAAGATACCTCTGTATCGTGGTTACCATGTCTATAAGATACCTCTGTATCGTGGTTACCATGTCTATAAGATACCTCTGTATCATGGTTACCATGTCTATAAGATACCTCTGTATCGTGGTTACCATGTCTATAAGATACCGCTGTATCGTGGTTACCATGTCTATAAGATACCGCTGTATCGTGGTTACCATGTCTATAAGATACCTCTGTATCATGGTTACCATGTCTATAAGATACCTCTGTATCGTGGTTACCATGTCTATAAGATACCTCTGTATCGTGGTTACCATGTCTATAAGATACCTCTGTATCGTGGTTATCATGTCTATAAGATACCGCTGTATCGTGGTTACCATGTCTATAAGATACCTCTGTATCGTGGTTACCATGTCTATAAGATACCTCTGTATCGTGGTTACCATGTCTATAAGATACCTCTGTATCGTGGTTACCATGTCTATAAGATACCTCTGTATCGTGGTTACCATGTCTTATAGTACATTAAGTCTTACCTCTGTATCGTGGTTACCATGTCTATAAGATACCTCTGTATCGTGGTTACCATGTCTATAAGATACCTCTGTATCGTGGTTACCATGTCTATAAGATACCTCTGTATCGTGGTTACCATGTCTATAAGATACCTCTTTATCGTGGTTACCATGTCTTATAGTACATTAAGTCTTACCTCTGTATCGGGTTACCATGTCTATAAGATACCTCTGTATCGTGGTTACCATGTCTATAAGATACCTCTGTATTGTGGTTACCATGTCTATAAGATACCTCTGTATCGTGGTTACCATGTCTATAAGATACCTCTGTGTCGTGGTTACCATGTCTATAAGATACCTCTGTATCGTGGTTACCATGTCTATAAGATACCTCTGTATCGTTGTTACCATGTCTATAAGATACCTCTGTATCCTTGTTACCATGTCTATAAGATACCTCTGTATCGTGGTTACCATGTCTATAAGATACCTCTGTATCGTGGTTACCATGTCTATAAGATACCTCTGTATCGTGGTTACCATGTCTATAAGATACCTCTGTATCGTGGTTACCATGTCTATAAGATACCTCTGTATCATGGTTACCATGTCTATAAGATACCTCTGTATCGTGGTTACCATGTCTATAAGCTCTGTATGTCTGTCTATAAGATATCATGGTTACCATGTCTATAAGATACCTCTGTATCGTGGTTACCATGTCTATAAGATACCTCTGTATCGTGGTTATCATGTGGTTACCATGTCTATAAGATACCGCTGTATCGTGGTTACCATGTCTATAAGATACCTCTGTATCATGGTTACCATGTCTATAAGATACCTCTGTATCGTGGTTACCATGTCTATAAGATACCTCTGTATCGTGGTTACCATGTCTATAAGATACCTCTGTATCGTGGTTATAATGTCTATAAGATACCTCTGTTTCGTGGTTACCATGTCTATAAGATACCTCTGTATCGTGGTTACCATGTCTATAAGATACCTCTGTATCGTCTATAAGGTTACCATGTCTATAAGATACCTCTGTATCGTGGTTACCATGTCTATAAGATACCTCTGTATCGTGGTTACCATGTCTATAAGATACCTCTGTATCGTGGTTACCATGTCTATAAGATACCTCTGTATCGTGGTTACCATGTCTATAAGATACCTCTGTATCGTGGTTACCATGTCTATAAGATACCTCTGTATCGTGGTTACCATGTCTATAAGATACCTCTGTATCGTGGTTACCATGTCTATAAGATACCTCTGTATCGTGGTTACCATGTCTATAAGATACCTCTGTATCGTCTATAAGATTACCATGTCTATAAGATACCTCTGTATCGTGGTTACCATGTCTATAAGATACCTCTGTATCGTGGTTACCATGTCTATAAGATACCTCTGTATCGTGGTTACCATGTCTATAAGATACCTCTGTTACCATGTCTATAAGATGGTTACCATGTCTATAAGATACCTCTGTATCGTGGTTACCATGTCTATAAGATACCTCTGTATCGTGGTTACCATGTCTATAAGATACCTCTGTATCGTGGTTACCATGTCTATAAGATACCTCTGTATCGTGGTTACCATGTCTATAAGATACCTCTGTATCGTGGTTACCATGTCTATAAGATACCTCTGTATCGTGGTTACCATGTCTATAAGATACCTCTGTCTATATCTGTGGTTACCATGTCTATAAGATACCTCTGTATCGTGGTTACCATGTCTATAAGATACCTCTGTATCGTGGTTACCATGTCTATAAGATACCTCTGTATCGTGGTTACCATGTCTATAAGATACCTCTGTATCGTGGTTACCATGTCTATAAGATACCTCTGTATCGTGGTTACCATGTCTATAAGATACCATGTCTGTCTATAAGATACCTCTGATACCATGTCTATAAGATACCTCTGTATCGTGGTTACCATGTCTATAAGATACCTCTGTATCGTGGTTACCATGTCTATAAGATACCTCTGTATCGTGGTTACCATGTCTTAAGATACCTCTGTATCGTGGTTACCATGTCTATAAGATACCTCTGTATCGTGGTTACCATGTCTATAAGATACCTACCCATGTCTATAAGATACCTCTGTATCGTGGTTACCATGTCTATAAGATACCTCTGTATCGTGGTTACCATGTCTATAAGATACCTCTGTATCGTGGTTACCATGTCTATAAGATACCTCTGAATCGTGGTTACCATGTCTATATAGTACATTTACCATGTCTTAAGATACCTCTGTATCGTGGTTACCATGTCTATAAGATACCTCTGTATCGTGGTTACCATGTCTATAAGATACCTCTGTATCGTGGTCTATAAGATACCTCTGTATCGTGGTTATGTCTATAAGATACCTCTGTATCGTGGTTACCGTGTCTATAAGATACCTCTGTATCGTGGTTACCATGTCTATAAGATACCTCTGTATCGTTTTTACCATGTCTATAAGATTCCTCTGTATCGTGGTTACCATGTCTATAAGATACCTCTGTATCGTATCGTGTTACCATGTCTATAAGATACCTCTGTATCGTTGTTACCATGTCTATAAGATACCTCTGTATCGTGGTTACCATGTCTATAAGATACCTCTGTATCGTGGTTACCATGTCTATAAGATACCTCTGTATCGTGGTTACCATGTCTATAAGATACCTCTGTATCGTGGTTACCATGTCTATAAGATACCTCTGTATCGTGGTTACCATGTCTATAAGATACCTCTGTATCGTGGTTACCATGTCTATAAGATACCTCTGTATCGTGGTTACCATGTCTATAAGATACCGCTGTATCGTGGTTACCATGTCTATAAGATACCTCTGTATCGTGGTTACCATGTCTATAAGATACCTCTGTTACCATGTCTATAAGATACCTCTGTATCGTGGTTACCATGTCTATAAGATACCTCTGTATCGTGGTTACCATGTCTATAAGATACCTCTGTATCGTGGTTACCATGTCTATAAGATACCTCTGTATCGTGGTTACCATGTCTATAAGATACCTCTGTATCGTGGTTACCATGTCTATAAGATACCTCTGTATCGTGGTTACCATGTCTATAAGATACCTCTGTATCGTGGTTATCCATGTCTATAAGATACCTCTGTATCGTGGTTACCATGTCTATAAGATACCTCTGTATCGTGGTTACCATGTCTATAAGATACCTCTGTATCGTGGTTACCATGTCTTATAAGATACATTAATGTCTTACCTCTGTTACCATGTCTATAAGATGGGTTACCATGTCTATAAGATACCTCTGTATCGTGGTTACCATGTCTATAAGATACCTCTGTATCGTGGTTACCATGTCTATAAGATACCTCTGTATCGTGGTTACCATGTCTATAAGATACCTCTGTATCGTGGTTACCATGTCTATAAGATACCTCTGTATCGTGGTTACCATGTCTATAAGATACCTCTGTATCGTGGTTACCATGTCTATAAGATACCTCTGTATCGTGGTTACCATGTCTATAAGATACCTCTGTATCGTGGTTACCATGTCTATAAGATACCTCTGTATCGTGGTTACCATGTCTTAAGATACCTATCGTGGTTACCATGTAAGATACCTCTGTATCGTGGTTACCATGTCTATAAGATACCTCTGTATCGTGGTTACCATGTCTATAAGATACCTCTGTATCGTGGTTACCATGTCTATAACCTCTGTATCATGGTTACCATGATACCTCTATAAGATATCTGTGTGGTTACCATGTCTATAAGATACCTCTGTATCGTGGTTACCATGTCTATAAGATACCTCTGTGTCGTGGTTACCATGTCTATAAGATACCTCTGTATCGTGGTTACCATGTCTATAAGATACCTCTGTATCGTGGTTACCATGTCTATAAGATACCTCTGTATCGTGTCTATAAGTTACCATGTCTATAAGATACCTCTGTATCATGGTTACCATGTCTATAAGATACCTCTGTATCGTGGTTACCATGTCTATAAGATACCTCTGTATCGTGTTACCATGTCTATAAGATACCTCTGTATCGTTACCATGTCTATAAGATACCTCTGTATCGTGGTTACCATGTCTATAAGATACCTCTGTATCGTGGTTACCATGTCTATAAGATACCTCTGTATCGTGGTTACCATGTCTATAAGATACCTCTGTATCGTTACCATGTTACCATGTCTATAAGATACCTCTGTATCGTGGTTACCATGTCTATAAGATACCTCTGTATCGTGGTTACCATGTCTATAAGATACCTCTGTATCGTGGTTACCATGTCTATAAGATACCTCTGTATCGTGGTTACCATGTCTATAAGATACCTCTGTATCGTGGTTACCATGTCTATAAGATACCTCTGTATCGTGGTTACCATGTTATAAGATACCATGTCTATAAGATACCTCTGTATCGTGGTTACCATGTCTATAAGATACCTCTGTATCGTGGTTATGTCTATAAGATACCTCTGTATCGTGGTTACCATGTCTATAAGATACCTCTGTATCGTGGTTACCATGTCTATAAGATACCTCTGTATCGTGGTTACCATGTCTATAAGATACCTCTGTATCTGTGGTTACCATGTCTATAAGATACCTCTGTATCGTGGTTACCATGTCTATAAGATACCTCTGTATCGTGGTTACCATGTCTATAAGATACCTCTGTATCGTGGTTACCTATGTACTATATGTCTATAAGATACCTCTGTATCGTGGTTACCATGTCTATAAGATACCTCTGTATCGGTTACCATGTCTATAAGATACCTCTGTATCGTGGTTACCATGTCTATAATGTCTATAAGATACCTCTGTATCGTGGTTACCATGTCTATAAGATACCTCTGTATCGTGGTTACCATGTCTATAAGATACCTCTGATACCATGTCTAAGTACCTCGTATCGTTTACCATGTCTATAAGATACCTCTGTATCGTGGTTACCATGTCTATAAGATACCTCTGTATCGGTTACCATGTCTATAAGTTACCTCTGTATGTCTTACCATGTCTATAAGATACCTCTGTATCGTGGTTACCATGTCTATAAGATACCTCTGTATCGTGGTTACCATGTCTATAAGATATCGTGGTTACCATGTCTATAAGATACCTCTGTATCGTGGTTACCATGTCTATAAGATACCTCTGTATCGTGGTTACCATGTCTATAAGATACCTCTGTATCGTGGTTACCATGTCTATAAGATACCTCTGTATCGTGGTTACCATGTCTATAAGATACCTCTGTATCGTGGTTACCATGTCTATAAGATACCTCTGTATGTCTATAAGATACCTCTGTGGTTACCATGTCTATAAGATACCTCTGTATCGTGGTTATAAGATACCTCTGTATCGTGGTTACCATGTCTATAAGATACCTCTGTATCGTGGTTACCATGTCTATAAGATACCTCTGTATCTGTTATGTCTATAAGATACCTCTGTATTACCATGTCTATAAGATACCTCTGTATCGTGGTTACCATGTCTATAAGATACCTCTGTATCGTGGTTACCATGTCTATAAGATACCTCTGTATCGTGGTTACCATGTCTATAAGATACCTCTGTATCGTGGTTACCATGTCTATAAGATACCTCTGGTTATGTCGATACCTCTGTATCGTGTTACCATGTCTATAAGATACCTCTGTATCGTGGTTACCATGTCTATAAGATACCTCTGTATCGTGGTTACCATGTCTATAAGATACCTCTGTATCGTGGTTACCATGTCTATAAGATACCTCTGTATCGTGGTTACCATGTCTATAAGATACCTCTGTATCGTGGTTACCATGTCTATAAGATACCTCTGTATCGTGGTTACCATGTCTATAAGATACCTCTGTATCGTGGTTACCATGTCTATAAGATACCTCTGTATCGTGGTTACCATGTCTATAAGATACCTCTGTATCGTGGTTACCATGTCTATAAGATACCTCTGTATCGTGGTTACCATGTCTATAAGATACCTCTGTATCGTGGTTACCATGTCTATAAGATACCTCTGTATCGTGGTTACCATGTCTATAAGATACCTCTGTATCGTGGTTACCATGTCTATAAGATACCTCTGTATCGTGGTTACCATGTCTATAAGATACCTCTGTATCGTGGTTACCATGTCTATAAGATACCTCTGTATCGTGGTTACCATGTCTATAAGATACCTCTGTATCGTGGTTACCATGTCTATAAGATACCTCTGTATCGTGGTTACCATGTCTATAAGATACCTCTGTATCGTGGTTACCATGTCTATAAGATACCTCTGTATCGTGGTTACCATGTCTATAAGATACCTCTGTCTATAAGATACGTGGTTACCATGTCTATAAGATAAGATACCTCTGTATCGTGGTTACCATGTCTATAAGATACCTCTGTATCGTGGTTACCATGTCTATAAGATACCTCTGTATCGTGGTTACCATGTCTATAAGATACCTCTGTATCGTGGTTACCATGTCTATAAGATACCTCTGTATCGTGGTTACCATGTCTATAAGATACCTCTGTATCGTGGTTACCATGTCTATAAGATACCTCTGTATCGTGGTTACCATGTCTATAAGATACCTCTGTATCGTGGTTACCATGTCTATAAGATACCTCTGTATCGTGGTTACCATGTCTATAAGATACCTCTGTATCGTGGTTACCATGTCTATAAGATACCTCTGTATCTGTCTATAAGATACCTCTGTATCGTGGTTACCATGTCTATAAGATACCTCTGTGTCTATAAGATACCTCTGTCGTACCATGTCTATAAGATACCTCTGTATCGTGGTTACCATGTCTATAAGATACCTCTGTATCGTGGTTACCATGTCTATAAGATACCTCTGTATCGTGGTTACCATGTCTATAATGTCTATAAGATACATTATCGTGGTTACCATGTCTATAAGATACCTCTGTATCGTGGTTACCATGTCTATAAGATACCTCTGTATCGTGGTTGGTTACCATGTACCTCTGTATCGTGGTTATAAGATACCTCTGATCGTTGGTTACCATGTCTATAAGATACCTCTGTATCGTGGTTACCATGTCTATAAGATACCTCTGTATCGTGGTTACCATGTCTATAAGATACCTCTGTATCGTGGTTACCATGTCTATAAGATACCTCTGTATCGTGGTTACCATGTCTATAAGATACCTCTGTATCGTGGTTACCATGTCTATAAGATACCTCTGTATCGTGGTTACCATGTCTATAAGATACCTCTGTATCGTGGTTACCATGTCTATAAGATACCTCTGTATCGTGGTTACCATGTCTATAAGATACCTCTGTACCTCGTGGTTACCATGTCTATAAGATACCTCTGTATCGTGGTTACCATGTCTATAAGATACCTCTGTATCGTGGTTACCATGTCTATAAGATACCTCTGTATCGTGGTTACCATGTCTATAAGATACCTCTGTATCGTGGTTACCATGTCTATAAGATACCTCTGTATCGTGGTTACCATGTCTATAAGATACCTCTGTATCGTGGTTACCATGTCTATAAGATACCTCTGTATCGTGGTTACCATGTCTATAAGATACCTCTGTATCGTGGTTACCATGTCTATAAGATACCTCTGTATCGTGGTTACCATGTCTATAAGATACCTCTGTATCGTGGTTACCATGTCTATAAGATACCTCTGTATCGTGGTTACCATGTCTATAAGATACCTCTGTATCGTTAAGTTACCATGTCTATAAGATACCTCTGTATCGTGGTTACCATGTCTATAAGATACCTCTGTATCGTGGTTACCATGTCTATAAGATACCTCTGTATCGTGGTTACCATGTCTATAAGATACCTCTGTATCGTGGTTACCATGTCTATAAGATACCTCTGTATCGTGGTTACCATGTCTATAAGATACCTCTGTATCGTGGTTACCATGTCTATAAGATACCTCTGTATCGTGGTTACCATGTCTATAAGATACCTCTGTATCGTGGTTACCATGTCTATAAGATACCTCTGTATCGTGGTTATAAGATACCTCTGTATCCATGTCTATAAGATACCTCTGTATCGTGGTTACCATGTCTATAAGATACCTCTGTATCGTGGTTACCATGTCTATAAGATACCTCTGTATCGTGGTTACCATGTCTATAAGATACCTCTGTATCGTGGTTACCATGTCTATAAGATACCTCTGTATCGTGGTTACCATGTCTATAAGATACCTCTGTATCGTGGTTACCAATAAGATACCTCTGATACCATGTCTATAAGATACCTCTGTATCGGTTACCATGTCTATAAGATACCTCTGTATCGTGGTTATAAGATACCTCTGTATGTTACCATGTCTATAAGATACCTCTGTATCGTGGTTACCATGTCTATAAGATACCTCTGTATCGTGGTTACCATGTCTATAAGATACCTCTGTATCGTGGTTACCATGTCTATAAGATACCTCTGTATCGTGGTTACCATGTCTATAAGATACCTCTGTATCGTGGTTACCATGTCTATAAGATACCTCTGTATCGTGGTTACCATGTCTATAAGATACCTCTATACCATGTCTATAAGATACCTCTGTATCGTGGTTACCATGTCTATAAGATACCTCTGTATCGTGGTTACCATGTCTATAAGATACCTCTGTATCGTACCTCTGTATCGTGGTTACCATGTCTATAAGATACCTCTGTATCGTGGTTACCATGTCTATAAGATACCTCTGTATCGTGGTTTACCATGTCTATAAGATACCTCTGTATCGTGGTTACCATGTCTATAAGATACCTCTGTATCGTGGTTACCATGTCTATAAGATACCTCTGTATCGTGGTTACCATGTCTATAAGATACCTCTGTATCGTGGTTACCATGTCTATAAGATACCTCTGTATCGTGGTTACCATGTCTATAAGATACCTCTGTATCGTTACCATGTCTATTACCATGTCTATAAGATACCTCTGTATCGTGGTTACCATGTCTATAAGATACCTCTGTATCGTGGTTACCATGTCTATAAGATACCTCTGTATCCTGTCTATAAGATACCTCTGTATCGTGGTTACCATGTCTATAAGATACCTCTGTATCGATACCTCTGTTACCATGTCTATAAGATACCTCTGTATCGTGGTTACCATGTCTATAAGATACCTCTGTATCGTGGTTACCATGTCTATAAGATACCTCTGTATCGTGGTTACCATGTTACCATGTCTATAAGATACCTCTGTATCGTGGTTACCATGTCTATAAGATACCTCTGTATCGTGGTTACCATGTCTATAAGATACCTCTGTATCGTGGTTACCATGTCTATATCGTGGTTACCATGTCTATAAGATACCTCTGTATCGTGGTTACCATGTCTATAAGATACCTCTGTATCGTGGTTACCATGTCTATAAGATACCTCTGTATCGTGGTTACCATGTCTATAAGATACCTGTCTAAGATATCTGTGGTTACCATGTCTATAAGATACCTCTGTATCGTGGTTACCATGTCTATAAGATACCTCTGTATCGTGGTTACCATGTCTATAAGATACCTCTGTATCGTGGTTACCATGTCTATAAGATACCTCTGTATCGTTACCATGTCTATAAGATACCTCTGTATCGTGGTTACCATGTCTATAAGATACCTCTGTATCGTGGTTACCATGTCTATAAGATACCTCTGTATCGTGGTTACCATGTCTATAAGATACCTCTGTATCGTGGTTACCATGTCTATAAGATACCTCTGTATCGTGGTTACCATGTCTATAAGATACCTCTGTATCGTGGTTACCATGTCTATAAGATACCTCTGTATCGTGGTTACCATGTCTATAAGATACCTCTGTATCGTGGTTACCATGTCTATAAGATACCTCTGTATCGTGGTTACCATGTCTATAAGATACCTCTGTATCGTGGTTACCATGTCTATAAGATACCTCTGTATCGTGGTTACCATGTCTATAAGATACCTCTGTATCGTGGTTACCATGTCTATAAGATACCTCTGTATCGTGGTTACCATGTCTATAAGATACCTCTGTATCGTGTTTACCATGTCTATAAGATACCTCTGTATCGTGGTTACCATGTCTATAAGATACCTCTGTATCGTGGTTACCATGTCTATAAGATACCTCTGTATCGTGGTTACCATGTCTATAAGATACCTCTGTATCGTGGTTACCATGTCTATAAGATACCTCTGTATCGTGGTTACCATGTCTATAAGATACTGTATCTCTGTCTATAAGATACCTCTGTATCGTGTTACCATGTCTATAAGATACCTCTGTATCGTGGTTACCATGTCTATAAGATACCTCTGTATCGTGGTTACCATGTCTATAAGATACCTCTGTATCGTGGTTACCATGTCTATAAGATACCTCTGTATCGTGGTTACCATGTCTATAAGATACCTCTGTATCGTGGTTACCATGTCTATAAGATACCTCTGTATCGTGGTTACCATGTCTATAAGATACCTCTGTATCGTGGTTACCATGTCTATAAGATACCTCTGTATCGTGGTTACCATGTCTATAAGATACCTCTGTATCGTGGTTACCATGTCTATAAGATACCTCTGTATCGTGGTTACCATGTCTATAAGATACCTCTGTATCGTGGTTACCATGTCTATAAGATACCTCTGTATCGTGGTTACCATGTCTATAAGATACCTCTGTATCGTGGTTACCATGTCTATAAGATACCTCTGTATCGTGGTTACCATGTCTATAAGATACCTCTGTATCGTGGTTACCATGTCTATAAGATACCTCTGTATCGTGGTTACCATGTCTATAAGATACCTCTGTATCGTGGTTACCATGTCTATAAGATACCTCTGTATCGTGGTTACCATGTCTATAAGATACCTCTGTATCGTGGTTACCATGTCTATAAGATACCTCTGTATCGTGGTTACCATGTCTATAAGATACCTCTGTATCGTGGTTACCATGTCTATAAGATACCTCTGTATCGTGGTTACCATGTCTATAAGATACCTCTGTACGTGGTTACCATGTCTATAAGATACCTCTGTATCGTGGTTACCATGTCTATAAGATACCTCTGTATCGTGTTACCATGTCTATAAGATACCATGTCTATAAGATACCTCTGTATCGTGGTTACCATGTCTATAAGATACCTCTGTATTGTGGTTACCATGTCTATAAGATACCTCTGTATCGTGGTTACCATGTCTATAAGATACCTCTGTATCGTGGTTACCATGTCTATAAGATACCTCTGTATCGTGGTTACCATGTCTATAAGATACCTCTGTATCGTGGTTACCATGTCTATAAGATACCTCTGTATCGTGGTTACCATGTCTATAAGATACCTCTGTATCGTGGTTACCATGTCTATAAGATACCTCTGTATCGTGGTTACCATGTCTATAAGATACCTCTGTATCGTGGTTACCATGTCTATAAGATACCTCTGTATCGTTGTTACCATGTCTATAAGATACCTCTGTATCGTGGTTACCATGTCTATAAGATACCTCTGTATCGTGGTTACCATGTCTATAAGATACCTCTGTATTACCATGTCTATAAGATCTGTATCGTGGTTACCATGTCTATAACCTCTGTATCCTCTGTATCGTGGTTACCATGTCTATAAGATACCTCTGTATCGTGGTTACCATGTCTATAAGATACCTCTGTATCGTGGTTACCATGTCTATAAGATACCTCTGTATCGTGGTTACCATGTCTATAAGATACCTCTGTATCGTGGTTACCATGTCTATAAGATACCTCTGTATCGTGGTTACCATGTCTATAAGATACCTCTGTATCGTGGTTACCATGTCTATAAGATACCTCTGTATGGTTACCATGTCTATAAGATACCTCTGTATCGTGGTTACCATGTTATAAGATACCTCTGTATGTCTATAAGATACCTCTGTATCGTGGTTACCATGTCTATAAGATACCTCTGTATCGTGGTTACCATGTCTATAAGATACCTCTGTATCGTGGTTACCATGTCTATAAGATACCTCTGTATCGTGGTTACCATGTCTATAAGATACCTCTGTATCGTGGTTACCATGTCTATAAGATACCTCTGTATCGTGGTTACCATGTCTATAAGATACCTCTGTATCGTGGTTACCATGTCTATAAGATACCTCTGTATCGTGGTTACCATGTCTATAAGATACCTCTGTATCGTGGTTACCATGTCTATAAGATACCTCTGTATCGTGGTTACCATGTCTATAAGATACCTCTGTATCGTGGTTACCATGTCTATAAGATACCTCTGTATCGTGGTTACCATGTCTATAAGATACCTCTGTATCGTGGTTACCATGTCTATAAGATACCTCTGTATCGTGGTTACCATGTCTATAAGATACCTCTGTATCGTGGTTACCATGTCTATAAGATACCTCTGTATCGTGGTTACCATGTCTATAAGATACCTCTGTATCGTGGTTACCATGTCTATAAGATACCTCTGTATCGTGGTTACCATGTCTATAAGATACCTCTGTATCGTGGTTACCATGTCTATAAGATACCTCTGTATCGTGGTTACCATGTCTATAAGATACCTCTGTATCGTGGTTACCATGTCTATAAGATACCTCTGTATCGTGGTTACCATGTCTATAAGATACCTCTGTATCGTGGTTACCATGTCTATAAGATACCTCTGTATCGTGGTTACCATGTCTATAAGATACCTCTGTATCGTGGTTACCATGTCTATAAGATACCTCTGTATCGTGGTTACCATGTCTATAAGATACCTCTGTTGTTTACCATGTCTATAAGATACCTCTGTATCGTGGTTACCATGTCTATAAGATACCTCTGTATCGTGGTTATCGATACCTCTGTATCGTTACCATGTCTATAAGATACCTCTGTATCGTGGTTACCATGTCTATAAGATACCTCTGTATCGTGGTTACCATGTCTATAAGATACCTCTGTTGGTTACCATGTCTATAAGATACCTCTGTATCGTTGTTACCATGTCTATAAGATACCTCTGTATCGTATCTGTATCGTGGTTACCATGTCTATAAGATACCTCTGTATCGTGGTTACCATGTCTATAAGATACCTCTGTATCGTGGTTACCATGTCTATAAGATACCTCTGTATCGTTGTTACCATGTCTATAAGATACCTCTGTATCGTGGTTACCATGTCTATAAGATACCTCTGTATCGTGGTTACCATGTCTATAAGATACCTCTGTATCGTTGTTACCATGTCTATAAGATACCTCTGTATCGTGGTTACCATGTCTATAAGATACCTCTGTATCGTGGTTACCATGTCTATAAGATACCTCTGTATCGTGGTTACCATGTCTATAAGATACCTCTGTATCGTGGTTACCATGTCTATAAGATACCTCTGTATCGTGGTTACCATGTCTATAAGATACCTCTGTATCGTGGTTACCATGTCTATAAGATACCTCTGTATCGTGGTTACCATGTCTATAAGATACCTCTGTATCGTGGTTACCATGTCTATAAGATACCTCTGTATCGTGGTTACCATGTCTATAAGATACCTCTGTATCGTGGTTACCATGTCTATAAGATACCTCTGTATCGTTTTTACCATGTCTATAAGATACCTCTGGTTTACCATGTCTATAAGATACCTCTGTATCGTGGTTACCATGTTTATAAGATACCTCTGTATCGTGGTTACCATGTCTATAAGATACCTCTGTATCGTGGTTACCATGTCTATAAGATACCTCTGTATCGTGGTTACCATGTCTATAAGATACCTCTGTATCGTGGTTACCATGTCTATAAGATACCTCTGTATCGTGGTTACCATGTCTATAAGATACCTCTGTATCGTGGTTACCATGTCTATAAGATACCTCTGTATCGTGGTTACCATGTCTATAAGATACCTCTGTATCGTGGTTACCATGTCTATAAGATACCTCTGTATCGTGGTTACCATGTTATAAGATACCGTGGTTACCATGTTTATAAGATACCTCTGTATCGTGGTTACCATGTCTATAAGATACCTCTGTATCGTGGTTACCATGTCTATAAGATACCTCTGTATCGTGGTTACCATGTCTATAAGATACCTCTGTATCGTGGTTACCATGTCTATAAGATACCTCTGTATCGTGGTTACCATGTCTATAAGATACCTCTGTATCGTGGTTACCATGTCTATAAGATACCTCTGTATCGTGGTTACCATGTCTATAAGATACCTCTCGTGGTTATCGATACCTCTGTATCGTGGTTACCATGTCTATAAGATACCTCTGTATCGTGGTTACCATGTCTATAAGATACCTCTGTATCGTGGTTACCATGTCTATAAGATACCTATCTTACCATGTCTATAAGATACCTCTGTATCGTGGTTACCATGTCTATAAGATACCTCTGTATCGTGGTTACCATGTCTATAAGATACCTCTGTATCGTGGTTACCATGTCTATAAGATACCTCTGTATCGTGGTTACCATGTCTATAAGATACCTCTGTATCGTGGTTACCATGTCTATAAGATACCTCTGTATCGTGGTTACCATGTCTATAAGATACCTCTGTGGTTACCATGTCTATAAGATACCTCTGTTCGTGGTTACCATGTCTATAAGATACCTCTGTATCGTGGTTACCATGTCTATAAGATACCTCTGTATCGTGGTTACCATGTCTATAAGATACCTCTGTATCGTGGTTACCATGTCTATAAGATACCTGGTTACTGTCTATAAGATACCTCTGTGTGGTTACCATGTCTATAAGATACCTCTGTATCGTGGTTACCATGTCTATAAGATACCTCTGTATCGTGGTTACCATGTCTATAAGATACCGTCTGTCTATAAGATACCTCTGTATCGTGGTTACCATGTCTATAAGATACCTCTGTATCGTGGTTACCATGTCTATAAGATACCTCTGTATCGTGGTTACCATGTCTATAAGATACCTCTGTATCGTGGTTACCATGTCTATAAGATACCTCTGTATCGTGGTTACCATGTCTATAAGATACCTCTGTATCGTGGTTACCATGTCTATAAGATACCTCTGTAGATATGTCTATAAGATACTCTGTATCGTGGTTACCATGTCTATAAGATACCGCTATAAGATACCTCTGTATGTCTATAAGATACGTGGTTACCATGTCTATAAGATACCTCTGTATCGTGGTTTACCATGTCTATAAGATACCTCTGTATCGTGGTTACCATGTCTATAAGATACCTCTGTATCGTGGTTACCATGTCTATAAGATACCGCTGTATCGTGGTTACCATGTCTATAAGATACCTCTGTATCGTGGTTACCATGTCTATAAGATACCTCTGTATCGTGGTTACCATGTCTATAAGATACCTCTGTATCGTGGTTACCATGTCTTATAGTACATTAAATTAAGTCTTGGAAGTCTTCATAATATGAAAAAAATACTCTGGTTCCGGAATAAACTTTTTCTCATGACCTCAAAATGTATATAATATGAATTCCATAAATACAACAACTTGTAGATCCAATTTTAAATCTGATACAATCTGAGTACCAAAGTCATAAAACCCATACATGGTTCCAAACGTTTTTTTTTTCATCATTCATTTTTCCATCTGAGATTCCATATTTCAGCACAAATCTCTCTCGGACAAGGTCACTTTCATCAATTATTAGTATTGTGAATATTTGAGAGTAAATTGAGGCCAATATATTGATAAAGCTCACCTTGTCCGAGAGAGAATTACACGGCTATCAGAAACATCACGCCAAGGTAAGCCTACACCAAACACAAATTACTGAGATTTTTTGGTAAAATCAAAGATGTAAAAACTGAATGGTGGAAAATCCGTTAGAACAATTTTCATGTTTTCTGGGAATTATTACAGGTCCAATGTGGGAGACGATATGCCTTCCATAAATAGTGCTCTCAATTCCTATAGGCCAACTTCTAGATTCCCAGGGTCAGTTTAACCAAACTAATCTGACCTCCCAAGCGGCTCTGGTTCAACACTCCACTCGCTTAGTTAAAATATGACAAAGGAGTCATGTGAAATTACTTTTCCCTTTTCCGAGACTACACCTAAACCCTTTCACTTAGCCTGCACACTAAAACTAACCCTTTTACTTAGCCTACACCCAAACCCTTTTACTTAGCCTGCACACTAACCCTTTTACTTAGCCTACACCCAAACCCTTTTACTTAGCCTGCACACTAACCCTTTTACTTAGCCTACACCCAAACCCTTTTACTTAGCCTGCACACTAACCCCTTTACTTAGCCTACACCCAAACCCTTTTACTTAGCCTACACCCAAACCCCTTTTCCTTAACCTACACACTAACACTAACCCTTTTACTTAGCCTGCACAGTAACCCTTTTACTTAGCCTGCACACTAACCCTTTTACTTAGCCTGCACACTAACCCTTTTACTAAGCCTGCACACTAACACTAACCCTTTTACTTAGCCTGCACACTAACAAAAACCCTTTTACTTAGCCTGCACACTAACACTAACCCTTTTACTTAACCTACACCCAAACCCTTGTTCTTAGCCTACACACTAACCCTTTCACTTAGCCTGCACACTAACACTAACCCTTTTACTTAGCCTGCACACTAACCCTTTTACTTAGCCTGCACACTAACCCTTTCACTTAGCCTGCACACTAACACTAACCCTTTTACTTAGCCTGCACACTAACCCTTTTACTAAGCCTGCACACTAACTATTTCACTTAGCCTGCACACTAACCCTTTTACTAAGCCTGCACACTAACCCTTTTACTTAGCCTGCATCCTAACACTAACCCTTTTACTTAGCCTGCACCCTAACACTAACCCTTTTACTTAGCCTGCACCCTAACACTAACCCTTTTACTTAGCCTGCACCCTAACACTAACCCTTTTACTTAGCCTGCACCCTAACACTAACCCTTTTACTTAGCCTGCACCCTAACACTAACCCTTTTACTTAGCCTGCACCCTAACACTAACCCTTTTACTTAGCCTGCACCCTAACACTAACCCTTTTACTTTGCCTGCACCCTAACACTAACCCTTTTACTTAGCCTACAGGCTAACCCTTTTACTTAGCCTACAGGCTAACCCTTTTACTTAGCCTACAGGCTAACCCTTTTACTTAGCCTATAGGCTAACCATTTTACTTAGCCTACAGGCTAACCCTGTGTTAAGTGATTTATTTAATCAATAATGACTAATTATGTATACATTTCAATCAGGACTGACTAATCAGAATACTATTATGTTACTGTATATGTCTGAATTTTCTTTTAATCCTAGTACTGGATATAATGTGTGTAAATATGGGGTGGCAGGGTAGCCTAGTGGCTAGAGCATTGGGCTAGTAACCGGAAAGTTCAAACCCCCGAGCTGACAAGGTACAAATCTGTCATTCTGCCCCTGAACAGGCAGTTAACCCACTGTTCCCAGGACGTCATTGAAAATAAGAATTTGTTCTTAACTGACTTGCCTGGTTAAATAAAGGTAAAATTAAAAAAATATATATATAATCAAGAACTAGAACAATGACTGTCTGTTCCTTGGTAGAAATGAATTAACGTATACCCAGACTGGCTAGAATGCTTATCTACACTGGCTGGCCTTGGCTCGGATCATAAATTATCTAAATTAGGAGAGACGATGTGGGAAGGCTTGAGAACTATACAGCCTTTGTACCAGGGTGAAGAAGAGACGGGACAGTTTGAAAACTAATGACGTCATTTTCCATTTATAACCTGTGCTAAACTGTATCATGTTCAGTACTCTCGAGAATAAACGCTGCTGATTGATTTTGAGATTGGTCTCTGTCCATTTTATGCAAATAAGAGTCTTACAAATTCTTAGGAATTGACAGTGTTTAATTTTAATTGGGTATTAAAACATATAGGAATTTAATTCCTGTTACACCCTGTTACTTAGCCTTCAGGCTAACCCTGTTACTTAGCCTACAGGCCAACCCTGTTACTTAGCCTACAGGCCAACCCTGTTACTTAGTCTACAGGCCAACCCTGTTACTTAGCCTACAGGCCAACCCTGTTACTTAGCCTACAGGCCAACCCTGTTACTTAGCCTACAGGCCAACCCTGTTACTTAGCCCACAGGCTAACCCTAACCCTGTTACTTAGCCTACAGGCCAACCCTGTTACTTAGCCCACAGGCTAACCCTAACCCTGTTACTTAGCCTACAGGCTAACCCTGTTACTTAGCCTACAGGCCAACCCTGTTACTTAGCGTACAGGCCAACCCTGTTACTTAGCCTACAGGCTAACCCAAACCCTGTTATTTAGCCTACAGGTTAACCCTGTTACTTAGCCTACAGGCTAACCCTAGCCCTGTTACTTAGCCCACAGGCTAACCCTAACCCTGTTACTTAGACTACAGGCCAACCCTGTTACTTAGCCCACAGGCTAACCCTAACCCTGTTATTTAGCCTACAGGCTAACCCTATCCCTGTTACTTAGCCCACAGGCTAACCCTAACCCTGTTATTTAGCCTACAGGCTAACCCTAACCCTGTTACTTAGCCCACAGGCTAACCCTAACCCTGTTATTTAGCCTACAGACTAACCCTGTTACTTAGCCTACAGACTTGCAAATAGGTATGTGATGTATGACAGGGGGTGCATAGATGTCAGACTCCCAAGCCAAGAACGTATCTCCACTTCAACTCATTGTAGAAGCAAGCCAGCCATGTAGTGGACCGGACCAGTAACTGACTAGTCTATTACAACATAGTGGACTAGTAACTGACTAGTCTATTACAACATAGTGGACCAGTAACTGACTAGTCTATTACAACATAGTATACCAGTAACTGACTAGTCTATTACAACATAGTGGACTAGAAACTGACTAGCCAATAACAATAAAGTGTACCAGTAACTGACTAGTCTATTACAACATAGTGGACCAGTAACTGACTAGTCTATTACAACATAGTGGACCAGTAACTGACTAGTCTATTACAACATAGTGGACCAGTAACTGACTAGTCTATTACAACATAGTGGACCAGTAACTGACTAGCCAATAACAATTTTTTTAATTTTTAATTTATTTTACCTTTATTTAACCAGGCAAGTCAGTTAAGAACACATTCTTATTTTCAATGACGGCCTGGGAACAGTGGGTTAACTGCCTGTTCAGGGGCAGAACGACAGATTTGTACCTTGTCAGCTCAGAGGTTTGAACTCACAACCTTCCGGTTACTAGTCCAACACTCTAACCACTAGGCTACCCTGAAACTGACTAGTCGATAACAACATAGTGGACCAGTAACTGACTAGTCTATTACCACATAGTGGACCAGTAACTGACTAGTCTATTACCACATAGTGGACCAGTAACTGACTAGTCTATTACCACATAGTGGACCAGTAACTGACTAGTCTATTACAACATAGTGGACCAGTAACTGACTAGTCTATTACAACATAGTGTACCAGTAACTGACTAGCTTATAAAAACATAGTGTACCAGAAACTGACTTGTCTATAACAACAAAGTGGACAAGTAACTGACTAATCTATTACAACATCGCAAACCTGAATCCGAAGCTGAATAATTAAGGTTAGTGAGGTTGATGAATTACTTTCCTTACCCTCTGGGATTGCAGACTAAATGAGGATGGAGCTAATTGCCGTGTGAAATACTTTGGCATGAATGGAGGGGAGGGGGGGGGGAGGGGGGGAGGGGGGATTCATCAAGCATGCAGCAGACCTGGGTTCAAATGCTATTCGAAATCTTTTAAATACTTTGAGTGATTGCTCTAGTCTGCCGGGAGTGGCAGATAAGTGGTGGGGGGGGGGGTGGAGTTTTGTGACTAATCTATTGGTTCCATTGTCCCAGGAACGCTCAATCAAGCCCATACAAATTATTTGAAATTATTTCAAATAGGAATTGAACCCTGGTCTGTTCTGCCGCCATTGCAACTGGAACTGCTCTGAGCTGACTTCTGCTTTTGCCTGCTTGAGTTCACTGGATGTCTATAAATCATCGAGCTGAGAGGGCCGGCTCAATAACAACATAGTGTACCAGTAACTGACTAGTCTATAACAACATAGTGGACCAGTAACTGACTAGTCTATTACAACATAGTGTACCAGTAACTGACTAGTCTATTACAACATAGTGTACCAGTAACTGACTAGTCTATTACAACATAGTGTACCAGTAACTGACTAGTCTATAACAACATAGTGGACCAGTAACTGACTAGTCTATAACAACATAGTGGACCAGTAACTGACTAGTCTATTACAACATAGTGGACCAGTAACTGACTAGTCTATAACAACATAGTGGACCAGTAACTGACTAGTCTATAACAACATAGTGGACCAGTAACTGACTAGTCTATAACAACATAGTGTACCAGTAACTGACTAGTCTATAACAACATAGTGTACCAGTAACTGACTAGTCTATAACAACATAGTGGACCAGTAACTGACTAGTCTATTACAACATAGTGGACCAGTAACTGACTAGTCTATTACAACATAGTGGACCAGTAACTGACTAGTCTATAACAACATAGTGGACCAGTAACTGACTAGTCTATAACAACATAGTGGACCAGTAACTGACTAGTCTATTACAACATAGTGGACCAGTAACTGACTAGTCTATAACAACATAGTGGACCAGTAACTGACTAGTCTATTACAACATAGTGTACCAGTAACTGACTAGTCTATAACAACATAGTGGACCAGTAACTGACTAGTCTATTACAACATAGTGGACCAGTAACTGACTAGTCTATTACAACATAGTGGACCAGCAACTGACTAGTCTACTACAACATAGTGGACCAGTAACTGACTAGTCTATAACAACATAGTGGACCAGCAACTGACTAGTCTATAACAACATAGTGGACCAGTAACTGACTAGTCTATAACAACATAGTGGACCAGTAACTGACTAGTCTATAACAACATAGTGTACCAGTAACTGACTAGTCTATAACAACATAGTGGACCAGTAACTGACTAGTCTATAACAACATAGTGTACCAGTAACTGACTAGTCTATAACAAACATAGTGTACCAGTAACTGACTAGTCTATTACAGCATAGTGGACCAGTAACTGACTAGTCTACTACAACATAGTGGACCAGTAACTGACTAGTCTACTACAACATAGTGGACCAGTAACTGGCTAGTCTATAACAACATAGTGGACCAGTAACTGACTAGTCTATAACAACATAGTGGACCAGTAACTGACTAGTCTATAACAACATAGTGTACCAGTAATGACTAGTCTATTACAACATAGTGGACCAGTAACTGACTAGTCTATAACAACATAGTGTACCAGCAACTGACTAGTCTATTACAACATAGTGTACCAGTAACTGACTAGTCTATTACAACATAGTGGACCAGTAACTGACTAGTCTATTACAACATAGTGGACCAGTAACTGACTAGTCTATAACAACATAGTGTACCAGTAACTGACTAGTCTATAACAACATAGTGGACCAGTAACTGACTAGTCTATTACAACATAGTGTACCAGTAACTGACTAGTCTATAACAACATAGTGGACCAGTAACTGACTAGTCTATTACAACATAGTGTACCAGTAACTGACTAGTCTATAACAACATAGTGGACCAGTAACTGACTAGTCTATTACAACATAGTGTACCAGTAACTGACTAGTCTATTACAACATAGTGGACCAGTAACTGACTAGTCTATTACAACATAGTGTACCAGTAACTGACTAGCTTATAAAAACATAGTGGACCAGTAACTGACTAGTCTATAACAACATAGTGTACCAGTAACTGACTAGTCTATTACAACATAGTGGACCAGTAACAGACTAGTCTATAACAACATAGTGGACCAGTAACTGACTAGTCTATAACAACATAGTGGACCAGTAACTGACTAGTCTATTACAACATAGTGGACCAGCAACTGACTAGTCTACTACAACATAGTGTACCAGTAACTGACTAGTCTATAACAACATAGTGTACCAGTAACTGACTAGTCTATAACAACATAGTGTACCAGTAACTGACTAGCTTATAAAAACATAGTGGACCAGTAACTGACTAGTCTATTACAACATAGTGGACCAGTAACTGACTAGTCTATAACAACATAGTGTATCAGTAACTGACTAGCTTATAAAAACATAGTGGACCAGTAACTGACTAGTCTATAACAACATAGTGGACCAGTAACTGACTAGTCTATAACAACATAGTGGACCAATAACTGACTAGTCTATAACAACATAGTGTACCAGTAACTGACATAGTGGACCAGTAACTGAGAGTGCCGGCCCTGTGTCGTCAACATGTGATAATATAAGTCCCGACTGACTGCATTATCCTCCCAGTTCAAACCAGGCTCTGTTTTAAACTCACTCACTCTCTTTACTCCCACCATCTTGCACGTTGCAGGACATGAAGACCAGGTGGCTTTAAAAGACAGAGTGCAGCCTGTAATAGCATAAAGCTGCCTGTTATCACACAAAGCTGCCTGGTATAACACAAAGCTGCCTGGTATAACATAAAGCTGCCTGTTATGACACAAAGCTGCCTGTTATAACACAAAGCTGCCTGGTATAACATAAAGCTGCCTGGTATAACACAAAGCTGCCTGTTATCACACAAAGCTGCCTGGTATAACATAAAGCTGCCTGTTATAACACAAACTGCCTGGTATAACATAAAGCTGCCTGTTATGACACAAAGCTGCCTGTTATAACACAAAGCTGCCTGTTATCACACAAAGCTTCCTGTTATCACACAAAGCTGCCTGGTATAACACAAAGCTGCCTGTTATCACACAAAGCTGCCTGGTATAACACAAAGCTGCCTGGAATAACACAAAGCTGCCTGGTATAACACAAAGCTGCCTGTTATAACACAAAGCTGCCTGGTATAACACAAAGCTGCCTGGTATCACACAAAGCTGCCTGGTATAACACAAAGCTGCCTGGTATAACACAAAGCTGCCTGGTATAACACAAAGCTGCCTGGTATCACACAAAGCTGCCTGGTATAACATAAAGCTGCCTGGTATAACATAAAGCTGCCTGGTATCACACAAAGCTGCCTGGTATAACACAAAGCTGCCTGGAATAACACAAAGCTGCCTGGTATAACATAAAGCTGCCTGGTATAACACAAAGCTGCCTGGTATAACACAAAGCTGCCTGGTATCACACAAAGCTGCCTGGTATAACATAAAGCTGCCTGGTATAACATAAAGCTGCCTGGTATAACATAAAGCTTCCTGGTATAACATAAAGCTGCCTGGTATAACATAAAGCTGCCTGGTATAACATAAAGCTGCCTGGTATAACACAAAGCTGCCTGGTATAACACAAAGCTGCCTGGTATAACATAAAGCTGCCTGGTATAACACAAAGCTGCCTGTTATCACACAAAGCTGCCTGTTACCACACAAAGCTGCCTGGTATAACACAAAGCTGCCTGGAATAACACAAAGCTGCCTGGTATAACACAAAGCTGCCTGGTATAACACAAAGCTGCCTGGTATAACACAAAGCTGCCTGGTATCACACAAAGCTGCCTGGTATAACACAAAGCTGCCTGGAATAACACAAAGCTGCCTGGTATAACACAAAGCTGCCTGGTATAACACAAAGCTGCCTGTTATCACACAAAGCTGCCTGGTATAACACAAACTGCCTGGTATAACACAAAGCTGCCTGTTATCACACAAAGCTGCCTGGTATAACACAAAGCTGCCTGGTATAACACAAAGCTGCCTGGTATAACACAAAGCTGCCTGTTATATGTAACTGCTCTGGTTAAATACCCTGAGGTGTGATTCTACTGCCCTGGTTAAATACCCTGAAGTGTGATTCTACTGCCCTGGTTAAATAACCTGAGTTGGGATACTACTGCCCTGGTGAAATACCCCGAGGTGTGATTCTACTGCCCTGGTTAAATACCCTGAAGTGTGATTCTACTGCCCTGGTTAAATACCCCCAGGTGTGATTCTACTGCCCTGGTTAAAAACCCTGAAGTGTGATTCTACTGCCCTGGTTAAATACCCCGAGGTGTGATTCTACTGCCCTGGTTAAATACTCTGAGGTGTGATTCTACTGCCCTGGTTAAAAACCCTGAAGTGTGATTCTACTGCCCTGGTTAAATACCCTGAGGTGTGATTCTACTGCCCTGGTTAAATACCCTGAGGTGTGATTCTACTGCCCTGGTTAAATACCCTGAGGTGTGATTCTACTGCCCTGGTTAAATACCCTGAGGCTGTGATCAGCATCAACACCACAGTACAACTGAAATATATTTCTCAACCTGAACAGGGGTAGGTTTGGGTACAGAGGGTGTGTGTGTGTGTGTGTGTGTGTGTGTGTGTGTGTGTGTGTGTGTGTGTGTGTGTGTGTGTGTGTGTGTGTGTGTGTGTGTGTGTGTGTGTGTGTGTGTGTGTGTGTGTGTGTGTGTGTGTGTCACTTTGCTTTTACCAGCCACAATACTGAGTTTGAGCTTTTGTTTGATTTTTTTTGTAGCCTACTACTGCACCCTACTACTGTACCCTACCACTGTGCCCTACTACTGTACCCTACTTGTGTGCGAGGTAGCATTGTTTTATAACTCTTCCAATGTCCCAATATTCCGAAAAGGAATTAGCATCACAAATCCCCTTATTCACTATGATTTAGTGTGTGAACTCTATCTTCTAGCCAACAGGCGTTCCATGGAGATGTCAGGATATGACCAGACATTCCCTTTCTCCCTCATCTGAAATCAATTACATTTCCAGTTTGTTTGCAACTACACCACTAAGCAATAATGGGTACGCGTCCCAAGTGGCACCCTATTCCCTACAAGCCCACAGCGCTCTGGTCAAACGTAGTGCACTATGTACGAAATAGGGTGCCATTTGGGACATGTCTAGACATATCCCTCGCCACCTGCAACTCAAGCAGCCAGCCAGTCAGACATTATCTGTGTGTTTTACTATCAGTTAAAACGGTTGGTGACTCATACATTTAAATTCAGTTGAACTGGAACGTTTAGAACACAGGGTTGTTTTGGATGTTTTCCTGGCTCAAGCTGAAAACACCTGACCAGCTCTTACTGTGCAAGTCACTGCTAATATATCAACAGAGTAGGTGCCTGAACAGATGTTGTGGAACCAGCAGAGATCCCAGCTAACCCAAGACCTGGCTGCCTTTTAGAGCACACTATATTTGTGAGACTAGATCAGAAGTCCAATGCCATGTTAATTTTCTCAATAAATCTTCATAGTCTTTTTAAAGACATGCATACTACCTATTCCGTTTTGTTGACCTGGTAAGTTTAACTGGTTAACTGGTTGGCATACTGTAAGTATAAAAGTTCACATCAAATCTTTTGATGCTTCGTGTGAAGTATCATCGCTTAAGTATCAGGGTTATCGTCCCGTTATCCAAGCTCAAAAGAGGGATGACAACAACCTCAAGAAACTAGTCAACAAACCAGCGTATGAACATGTACATTGATCGATGAATAAAGTTGATGAATGTTCTAGAACACCTAGTGAATTTTCTCCAACCAAAGACTTCAATTGATTTCTCCCGTGTGACCTTCAATTAACACTTAAAGAGTATGGATCACCTTCTCACCTTGGTTATACGATTACTCAGCTATTTATTCCCCCTAAGTTTAATACCTTATGTAACATGTAAGGAATAAAACCACTCTTCAACACAGTATTGTGAGAGGATAATAGCATCTAATATTGCCACTTAACGGTAAGTCTCAAGAAGCTTGATGTAAGCCATTGTAAACAAGACTACGAATGTCAATTGACTGCAACTGAAATTGACTGAAAATGAGAGAGAGGACACTGAGGTATCAGCCACAAGACAATACATAGTGATCTATAGCACTGTTGTAATGGTATATCATAGTCATTGATCTGAACTTCAGAAGGTTACTCGAGACGTCTCTTTCTGCCAAAAGGAGTTCTGCTACCACTCAAATATTTCTCTTTGACAGCCTCCCTATAGGATACATTACAATACAACCTCCCAGTCTTATTGAAACATACAACTTGGCAACCAGGCAAGGCAGTGCCCGAGGCTGGTTCGGTATACTGTAAGCAATCTAATTGAAGAAGCTAAAATGGAAACCAAGTAGACGTTTACTTTCCCATTATCATCTAAATCATGAACACAGGGATTCCCACGGTACTGTTGCATAACTCTAAATTATCATAGCAGCTTTGATTTGGTGTGTACAGGATTTAGGCTGGTCTAAATCGAGAACACAGGGATTCCCACGGTACTGTTGCATAACTCTAAATTATCATAGCAGCTTTGATTTGGTGTGTACAGGATTTAGGCTGGTCTAAATCAAGAACACAGGGATTCCCACGGTACTGTTGCATAACTCTAAATTATCATAGCAGCTTTGATTTGGTGTGTACAGGATTTAGGCTGGTCTAAATCAAGAACAGAGGGATTCCCACAGTACTGGTGCATAACTCAAAAGCTGAAAGAAAAAACAGCAAAGAAAATAATGCTCTAAGACATGAATATATAAATTAATAAATACATAAATAGTATATCTACAGTACATTCAGTATTTTTAAAATCAAGCTTATAGGTATAGAAACACTTGGGATACACTGTATAAAAATCCTGTTGTTTTTATGTTTGAAGGTAATGTTCTTTAAACCAAAGTTTCCTTGGAATTTACGGTAATATACTGTACCTTTGTTTACAGTAACTTACAGGTAACTGGCAGCCAGTAAGTTACCATAAAAACAACGGGATTTATTATTTAATCAGGCAAGTCAGTTAAGAACAAAATCGCATTTTCAATGACGGCCTGGGAACAGTGGGTTAATTGCCTGTTCAGGGGCAGAATGACAGATTTGTACCTTGTCAGCTCGGGGGTTTGAACTCGCATCCTTCCAGTTACTAGTCCAACGCTCTAACCACTAGGCTACCCTAGTATAGGCTACAAGTGGTCTCGGTAATTGTTATGTATGGTACGGCGTACTGTACGTTGCTTTGGTTTACTGTACGTTGCTATGGTTTACTGTACGTTGCTATGGTTTACTGTACGTTGCTATGGTTTACTGTACGTTGCTTTGGTTTACTGTACGTTGCTATGGTTTACTGTACGTTACTATGGTTTACTGTACGTTGCTATGGTTTAATGTACGTTGCTTTGGTTTACTGTACGTTGCTATGGTTTACTGTACGTTGCTATGGTTTACTGTACGTTGCTATGGTTTACTGTACGTTGCTATGGTTTACTGTACGTTGCTATGGTTTACTGTACGTTGCTATGGTTTACTGTACGTTGCTATGGTTTACTGTACGTTGCTTTACATATGAATGGGATATCAGAATGACACTTTCAACAAGTCATTAGACATCAGAGTGATGTAAATGTGAAACCGTTCTACAGCTAAGCTACACTGAACAAAAATATAAACGCAACATGCAACAATTTCTAAGATTTTACTTCAGTTACAATTCATATAGGGAAATCAGTCAATTGAAATAAATAAAAATAAAGCCCTAGTCAATGGATGTCACATGACTGGGAATACAGATTTGCAAAAAAGGGAGGAGTGTGGATCAGAAAACCAGTCAGTATCTTGTGTGACCACTTGACTCATGCAGCGCAAAACATCTCCTTCTCATAGAGTTGATCAGGCTGTTGATTGTGGCCTGGGGAATGTTGTCTCACTCCTTTTCAATGCCAAGTCGGTGGATATTGGCAGGAATTGGCTGTCGTACACGTCATCCAGAGCATCCCACACATGCTCAATGGGTGACAGGTCTGATGAGTATGCAAGCCATGGAAGAACTGGGACATTTTCAGCTTCTAGGAATTGTGTACAGATCCTTGTGAAATGTGTTATTATGCTAAAACATTAAGTGATGGCGGCAGATGAATGGCGCGACAATGGGCCTCAGGATCTCGTCACGGTTCCCTCTGTTCACAGCGTTGACATCAGCAAACCGCTATCTGCCCGGTACAGTTGAAACCGGGATTTCATATGTGAAGAGCACACATCTCCAGCGTGCCAGTGGCCATTGGAGGTGAGCATTTGCCCACTGAAGTCAGATACGACGCCAAACTGCAGTCAGGTCAAGACCGTGGTTAGGTACGACGAGCATGCAGAGGAGCTTCCCTGAGAAAGTTTGACTGTTTTTGCAGAAATTCTTTTGGTTGTACAAACCCATAGTTCCATTAGCTGTCCGGGTGGCTGGTCTCAGACGATCCTGCAGGTGAAGAAGCTGGATGTGGAGGTTCTGCGTTGGCGTGGTTACACATGGTCTGCAGCAGTGCTTAATTTGTAAGTCGTGAAGTGCCAGAAAACAGCTAGAGGGAGGTGACCTGGGAAGCTCTGAGATACCAGAAAATCCCCTTTATAATAAATCACTGCATGCATATCATCCCATGTGGTAGCAGTCTAGACTAGAGCAGAAGAGCAGAGGCGATTGTAGCCTAAGGTCCGGGGAAAACTGAGCCTTTCATAAACACATTTCTTCATGCAATTCTACGTAATTTTACATGACTGGAGACTGTCGCAGAATTTTTTTTAAATACCGCACAAATTATTGAAATGTCAAGCTACTTTGACACTGACAAAATGAGAATGCGGGTGGGGTTATATCCTTCCCGTTTGGCCCTGTCCGGGGGTATCATCGGATGTGGCCACAGTGTCTCCTGACCCCTCCTGTCTCAGCCTCCATTATTTATGCTGCAGTAGTTTCTGTCGGGGGGCTTGGGTCAGTTTGTTATATCTGGAGTACTTCTCCTGTCTTATCCGGTGCCCTGTGTGAATTTAAGTATGCTCTCTCTAATTCTCTTTCTTTCTCTCTCTCGGAGGACCTGAGCCCTAGGACCATGCCTCAGGATTACCTGGCATGATGACTCCTTGCGGTCCCCAGTCCACCTGGCCGTGCTGTTGTTCCAGTTTCAACTGTTCTGCCTGCAGCTATGGACTGACATTTACTCCTGAGGTGCTGACTTGCTGCACCCTCGACAACTACTGTGATTATTATTATTTGACCCTGCTGGTAATTTATGAACATTTGAACATCTTTGCCATGTTCTGTTATAATCTCCACCCAGCACAGCCAGAAGAGGACTGGCCACCCCTCATAGCCTGGTTCCTCTCTAGGTTTCTTCCTAGGTTTTGGCCTTTCTGGAGAGTTTTTCCTAGCCACCGTGCTTCTACACCTACATTGCTTGCTGTTTTGGGTTTTAGGCTGGGTTTCTGTACAGCACTTTGAGATATCAGCTGATGTACGAAGGGCTATATAAATACATTTGATTTGATTTTAGTTTGATTTGAATGTGAGATCAATAAAAAACCATCTGGTCTTGAATCCAGCCTGGACCAGGTGTATAGTCCAAAAAATGCTTTCCAGTTTCACTGACTCACCCAATGATTTGCAGCTCACTCACCAGCGAGGGCCGATGTGCCAAAAGCCTATCTCTTTCGTTTTAGTTTATAAAAACAATGCTGTTCGCTCCATAGGCCTATTTGGAAGTTGATCAGCTAGTCTACAGACAGAATAGTAGTTTTGTTTCAGCAGGAGCCATTTGCTTTCCAACCTGTCCTATCCCACAATTGTGTTTGAAATATTGCGAAAGGCCTGTTTTGGCTGCATGCTGTTCGCTGACAACATTCTACCCATGGCTATGATTCTATAAGGAAATAAATTATCAAGTGCAACGCAGGAGGGATGAGAGTTGCAGGCTCATGTCTATCAGACTAGCGAGACTGAGAGAGATCCCAGAAAGTGAATCACATTCTGGTTCTGTGAGAGATACAGGCAATCTTCTCTCTCACACCACAGCAACTGCCACAAGTTGGTCTCTAGGCTACAATGTTGCGTAAATCATAAACCGGGGTTGAATCAATTCTTAGAATATCAGGCGTGGGTTGAAAATCAACGTTTTCACATTAGGCCACGTTTTTTTTAAGGGGGATTGATACTTACAGAGGGGGGGGGGACTCGAATTAACTCGTTTTTTTAAGGGGGCATGATACTTACAGAGGGGGGGACTCGAATTAACTCATTTTTTTAAGGGGGCATGATACTTACAGAGGGGGGACTCGAATTAACTCGTTTTTTTAAGGGGGCATGATACTTACAGAGGGGGGGGGGGGACTCGAATTAACTCGTTTTTTTAAGGGGGCATGATACTTACAGAGGGGGGGGGGGGACTCGAATTAACTCGTTTTTTTTTTACATTGCAAACAGTTAAAATGATGTTTCATGCCAGGAGAGGTACCTGATTCTGGCGAATAGGTTCCGGACTGAAACAGTCTCTAAAATGATGTTGGAAGCGGCTTATGGTTCGGGAAATTAACATTCAATTCTCTGGCAACCGCTCTGGTGGACATTCCTGCAGTCAACATGCCAATTGCACACTCCCTTAAAACTTGAGACAGCTGTGACATTGTGGTGGTGTGTAACAAAACTTCTCATTTTAGAGTGACCTATTATTGTCCGCGGCACAAGGTGCACCTGTGTAATGATCATGCCGTTAAGTCAGCTTCTTGATATATGACATATGTGGATGGATTATCTTGGCATTATCTTGAGCCATTCTCACTAACAGAGATGTAAACACATTTGTGCACAATATTTCAGAGAAATAAGCTTTTTGTGTATATCAAACATTTCTGGGATCTTTTATTTCAGCTCATGAAACATGGGACCAACATATTACATGTTGCGTTATTATTCCAGACATTACGGTAAAATGGAATCTGTTTTCTGTGTTTACTTTGTTATCCTTTCAGAATGATCACAGACTAATAATAACACCTGCCATTCACATGACACACACACACACACACACACACACACACACACACACACACACACACACACACACACACACACACACACAGACACACACACACACACACACACACACACACACACACACACACACACACACACACACACACACACACACACACACACACACACACACACACACACACAGACACACACACAGACACACAGACACACACACAGACACACAGACACACACACAGACACACAGACACACACACACACACACACAGACACACACAGACACACACACAGACACACAGACACACACACAGACACACAGACACACACACACACACACAGACACACACACAGACACACACACAGACACACACACACACACAGACACACACACACACAGACACACACACACAGACACACAGACACAGACACACACACACAGACACACACACAGACACACACACACACACAGACACACACACACACACAGACACACACACACACACACAGACACACACACACACACACACACACACACACACACACACACAGACACACACACACACACACACACAGACACACACACACACACACACACACACACACACAGACACACACACAGACACACACACACACCCCAGAAAATCTCTGACATCTTCCATTCACGCTGTCTTCTCCTCACATCTCACTTCATCATCACCAGCCCACAACAAAGAGAGATGCCCCAAGTCATCGTCCATCAAACCAAGCCTTTTATGGCTCATCAAAAGACAATGTACTGTCAAAGCCAGAGGAGTGTTTCAGACAAGATATGACAGCAAATACTCCAGACAGAGATGAAACCGTCTGCTGAAATGAAAGGGCTCCATGATGTTTGGGCCATTTGAAAGAATTAGTCGATGTTATCCGTCTTTATGGAGGAACAGGAGTGTGGGAAAGTTGATTGCAGTTTGATCCTTTGCCTTTGAAGATTATGCTTGGCTTCGGATCCACCATTTTGAAGTGTTGAATATTTCATTGTTGACATATGTCGGCAGTGTTCTTTAGTTCTGAGGTGCATGCTGGGAATAAAAGCAGTATTTTGAAACAATATATCATTCAATTAAATCAAACGTTATTGTATTCAAACTAAACATAGTGCAACACAGGGCAAGAAATGGTTGGAAAGATATCAAGAGAACTATCGTTGGCTACTGGCACTGAAGAATGCCGATCAGTGTATAGTGAAGAATGGACAGAAGACTAGCACCCCCTAAGGAAAAACCACATGAATTTCACATGTGATCACGTGTTTCATGTAAAAGCAACATGTGATAACATGAAACTACAGGTGACAACATTTGAAAGATTTTCACATGTGAAAGTGCCAATTTGAATTTCACATGAGAAAGTTTTTACATGTGAAAGTGCCAATTTGAATTTCACATGAGAAAGTTTTTACATGTGAAAGTGCCAATTTGAATTTCACATGAGAAAGTTTTTACATGTGAAAGTGCCAATTTGAATTTCACATGAGAAAGTTTTTACATGTGAAAGTAAAAGTACAATTTTCACGTGATAGTTTCACATATAGAAATGCAATTCTGTCAGTAGCGGCGACTCAGAGGAGGAAGGGGAGGACCATTTTACTCAGTGAATTTCATAAAAATCAAAATTGTGAAACACTAAAAAAAGTTATATTTTTTGATAAACTATACTAAATATATTCACGTCACCAAATAACTGATTAAAGCACACTGTCTTGCTATGAAGGTCTACAGTAGCCTCAGCAGCACTCTGTAGGGTAGCACCATGGTGTAGCAGGAGGACGGCTAGCCTCTATCCTCATCTGAATGCATTGACTTCCATACAAGACTTCTCATCCCCTTCCATGATGACTTCCCAGAGGATGGCTTCCAACCTATCAGAGTTCTTGTAGCATGACCTGACGTGTTGTCCACCCAATCAAAGGATCAGAGAATGAATCTAGTACTGAAAGCATAAGCTACAGCTAGCTAACACTGCAGTGTATAACATGTGGTGAGTAGTTGACTCAAAGAGATAAAGACAATGGTTAAACAGTTTTGAACAAATTAATTTCTTTAAAAATTAAGGAGAAGCAGCAGGGAGAGAGAGAAACAGATATTTATTTCACTTACTTACTGGAGCTACTGATTGCAGCTAGATAGTTAAACCTACTGAAACACCCGGCTCAAACAGAGAGGAAGGCTATTTATGTTAACTAGATGGCCAACAGAGAGGGATGCTATGTTAGCTAGCTGTCTATGGCTATCCAACAGAGAGGGATGCTATGTTAGCTAGCTGTCTATGGCTATCCAACAGAGAGGGATGCTATGTTAGCTAGCTGGCTATGGCTATCTAATGGAGAGGGATGCTATGTTAGTTAGCTGTCTATGGCTATCCAACAGAGAGGGATGCTATGTTAGCTAGCTGGCTATGGCTATCTAACAGAGAGGGATGCTATGTTAGCTAGCTGGCTATGGCTATCTAATGGAGAAGGATGCTATGTTAGCTAGCTGTCTATGGCTATCCAACAGAGAGGGATGCTATGTTAGCTAGCTGTCTATGGCTATCCAACAGAGAGGGATGCTAGATGGCCAAGGCTATGCAACACTGGAACTCTTCCAAGTCAAGGAAAGTTTGGTTGTATTAATTTATTGCCACCGGGACCCGCCAGTGTAACTGCTAAACCTTCTTGCTGACTGTACACTGTACAGCATGATTGTAGTGGGTTTACTAACGAGTTAGATCTAGTAGCTATGTTGACTGTGACGTTAGCTAAAATGGTGACAACGATGTAGGCTGTGTGTAGTGGTTAGCGGTTATGGCATGAAGGTTTGGCTTGGAAAGGATTTTTTGCCTGGTCACAGACAGTTGCTATGTTGTGCAATGAAGTGAGATAACAACATCAAACAAAATGATGATACTGTTTGTATGTGGCTGCTATGAAAGTGGCTATGAAAAGCCAACTGACATTTACTCCTGAAGCACTGACCTGTTGCACCCTCTACAACCACTGTGATTATTATTTGACCTTGCTGGTCATCTATGAATGTTTGAACATCTTGGCCGTGTACTCGTATAATCTCCACCCGGCACAGCCAGAAGAGGACTGGCCACCCCTCAGAGCCTGGTTCCTCTCCACCCGGCACAGCCAGTAGAGGACTGGCCACTCCTCAGAGCCTGGTTCCTCTCCACCCGGCACAGCCAGAAGAGGACTGGCCACCCCTCAGAGCCTGGTTCCTCTCCACCCGGCACAGCCAGAAGAGGACTGGCCACCCCTCAGAGCCTGGTTCCTCTCCACCCGGCACAGCCAGAAGAGGACTGGCCACTCCTCAGAGCCTGGTTCCTCTCCACCCGGCACAGCCAGAAGAGGACTGGCCAACCCTCAGAGCCTGGTTCCTCTCCACCCGGCACAGCCAGAAGAGGACTGGCCACCCCTCAGAGCCTGGAACCTCTCCACCCGGAACAGCCAGAAGAGGACTGGCCACCCCTCAGAGCCTGGAACCTCTCCATCCTGCACAGCCAGAAGAGGACTGGCCACCCCTCAGAGCCTGGTTCCTCTCCACCCGGCACAGCCAGAAGAGGACTGGCCACCCCTCAGAGCCTGGTTCCTCTCCACCCGGCACAGCCAGAAGAGGACTGGCCACCCCTCAGAGCCTGGTTCCTCTCCATCCTGCACAGCCAGAAGAGGACTGGCCACCCCTCAGAGCCTGGTTCCTCTCCACCCGGCACAGCCAGAAGAGGACTGGCCACCCCTCAGAGCCTGGTTCCTCTCCATCCTGCACAGCCAGAAGAGGACTGGCCACCCCTCAGAGCCTGGTTCCTCTACACCCGGCACAGCCAGAAGAGGACTGGCCACCCCTCAGAGCCTGGTTCCTCTCCACCCGGCACAGCCAGAAGAGGACTGGCCACCCCTCAGAGCCTGGTTCCTCTCCACCTGGCACAGCCAGAAGAGGACTGGCCACCCCTCAGAGCCTGGTTCCTCTACACCCGGCACAGCCAGAAGAGGACTGGCCACCCCTCAGAGCCTGGTTCCTCTCCACCCGGCACAGCCAGAAGAGGACTGGCCACCCCTCAGAGCCTGGTTCCTCTCCATCCTGCACAGCCAGAAGAGGACTGGCCACCCCTCAGAGCCTGGTTCCTCTCCATCCTGCACAGCCAGAAGAGGACTGGCCACCCCTCAGAGCCTGGTTCCTCTCCACCCGGCACAGCCAGAAGAGGACTAGCCACCCCTCAGAGCCTGGTTCCTCTCCACCCGGCACAGCCAGAAGAGGACTAGCCACCCCTCAGAGCCTGGTTCCTCTCCACCCGGCACAGCCTGAAGAGGACTGGCCACCCCTCAGAGCCTGGTTCCTCTCCACCCGGCACAGCCAGAAGAGGACTAGCCACCCCTCAGAGCCTGGTTCCTCTCCACCCGGCACAGCCAGAAGAGGACTAGCCACCCCTCAGAGCCTGGTTCCTCTCCACCCGGCACAGCCAGAAGAGGACTGGCCACCCCTCAGAGCCTGGTTCCTCTCCATCCTGCACAGCCAGAAGAGGACTAGCCACCCCTCAGAGCCTGGTTCCTCTCTAGGTTTCTTTAAAGGTTCCGGGCTTTCTAGGGAGTTTTCCCCAGTCACTTCTACATCTGTTATTGCTTGTTGTTTTGTGTTTTAGGCTGGGTTTCTGTATAGCACTTTGTGACATCTGCTGATGTAAAAAGGGCTTTATTAATACATTTGATTGAATTAAATACATTTGGTTGATTGATGAAAGTGAACTGTGAGTGTGGGTGATTAGGGGTGTATTCATTCCAACGATTCTGTTGAAAACGTTTCTTAAACGGAAGCAACCGGAATGAAATGGTGATAAACCTACCTGAATTTGTCCAATCCAAACTCTTGTTTGCAACTGTTGGACTAATGATTACACCATAGATCAGCTAGATTCAGGCAAGTGTGTGCAAGGCGGTATTGAATGTGTCACTGTCTGCCACCTTGATTACTCAAATTTCTCCAATTTGTCTCTCGATCTGTGCACCTACATTGTAAACTTTCCTTCATAGGCTAGGTTGTAGCAAGCTCATGATGGGTATCATGTAGTAGCCTAAACCTATCCATGTTACATTGAACTGGGTGAATGGAATATGAATGACAGTCATCCAATATGCTATATTAGAAACAAGGCCATGCTCATGAAAAAATAAAAAAACATCCTCCATAATCTTAAACAGCACCGACCGACACTGAATTCCACATCTGAGAGTTTTTCCCATGATAATGAAAATTTTGCAATTCGCATGCGAGTTGAAAACACGTTATTCTCCTCACGTGTGAAGAGGTGGTGTGATTTAACACGTGAACTCTACATTGAATACAATTGTGAACAACTGACCTCACATGTCTCTTTTGTTCTCTTTTGTTTTTACATGTGAAATGTTCAACTCAACATGTGGAAACAGTTATTTCAATTTTTGCAACTGCAAAACGCTAAGAACCTTGGCGTGATCCTGGACAACACCCTGTCGTTCTCAACCAACATCATGGCGGTGGCCCGTTCCTGTAGGTTCATGCTCTACAACATCCGCAGAGTACGACCCTGCCTCACACAGGAAGCGGCGCAGGTCCTAATCCAGGCACTTGTCATCTCCCGTCTGGATTACTGCAACTCGCTGTTGGCTGGGCTCCCTGCCTGTGCCATTAAACCCCTACAACTCATCCAGAACGCCGCAGCCCGTCTGGTGTTCAACCTTCCCAAGTTCTCTCACGTCACCCCGCTCCTCCGCTCTCTCCACTGGCTTCCAGTTGAAGCTCGCATCCGCTACAAGACCATGGTGCTTGCCTACGGAGCTGTGAGGGGAACGGCACCGCAGTACCTCCAGGCTCTGATCAGGCCCTACACCCAAACAAGGGCACTGCGTTCATCCACCTCTGGCCTGCTCGCCTCCCTACCACTGAGGAAGTACAGTTCCCGCTCAGCCCAGTCAAAACTGTTCGCTGCTCTGGCCCCCCAATGGTGGAACAAACTCCCTCACGACGCCAGGACAGCAGAGTCAATCACCACCTTCCGGAGACACCTGAAACCCCACCTCTTCAAGGAATACCTAGGATAGGATAAGTAATCCTTCTCACCCCCCCTTAAATGATTTAGATGCACTATTGTAAAGTGGCTGTTCCACTGGATGTCAGAAGGTGAATTCACCAATTTGTAAGTCGCTCTGGATAAGAGCGTCTGCTAAATGACTTAAATGTAATGTAAATGTAATTTAACATGTTTGTTTTTTGGGGGGGGGTAAGGGAAGTAATTAAATTGTATGGGTGTTTTAAGGTAAGTTGTACGTTATTCAGCTAAAATAGTGTAAAAAATCTTTAAATCAACAACATGATAACTTCGTATTGTTTTTACAATATGTGTCAGGACTCCCACCGAAGGTGGCTCCCCTGCCTGTTCAGGCGGCGCTCGGCGGTCGTCGTCCCCGGTCTACGAGCTGCCACCAATCCCCTTTTCCTTTTCTGTTTGGTCTTATTGGTTGCACCTGTCTCTTTGTTTTTTGATTCAGTACTATTTTAGCCTGTGAGGCCCACCTGTTTTTGTGCGGGCTTGTTTTCTGTTAGTCAGGTTGTGCGTGTTGTGTTCCTGTCCGTTTGTGCCCTGTGTTGGGTTGGACATTTTGTGATCATTTTCGCCTGTTGTTTTGGGGCGTTGGCATTGGAAACCGAAATACAGTCGGGTTTTCCCCGTATCCTCTGCTCTCTGTGTTTGACACCGCACCCACCACTCCAGGCGTTGTGACAATATGACCACACCTGTGATTTGAACTCACGATCTCTGGATTTGGGGTACGCCGTTCATTCTGATGCCAACACACTACTATCTCAGCAGTTTGAGGGTTTTCTGTATAGTTGTCTAACGTTGATGGGGCATATTATTCCGTTTTAATGTTTCTCCTCAATCACTATGATAAATATACACGTTTTCCTTGATTATACAAAGCTGAGATTGACGGTGAAGTCCAAAGTGTAGGCATACAGGTGAAATCAGGTACTGACACAGACATGGTGACGTAGCAGGAAGATCGTAATGCCGCGAACCAAGAGGTTGTGTATTTTTAACAGAGCTGAGATTAGGCATACAGGTGAAATCAGTTACTGACACAGACATGTTGGTATAGAAAGAAGATTGGACTGCAAATCCCCGGTGAGGACATGTTGAATAATAATTCAGGATCTCTGTATGATGACACTGTGTTCACCCCATTTTATTGTGACAGCAGTAACTCCCTGCAGAACCCAGTAATCAGCTGTTACTATGACTAGTGCCAGGCCTGGGTTCAAATAGTATTTATTTTCTTTCAAACGCTTTTTATCTGCGTTTGATTGAGCTTGCCTGGGGCAACGGAATCAATGCAATTGTCCAAAAAGTACAAACCCTACTCATTTGACACAATCAAATGCTCAAAGTATTTGAAAGGAAATGAATATTATTTGAACACAGGTCTGACTAGTGTTCATTAGTGTATTAGGGTTCATGGTTTCAGTCCTGACCCTTCGGGGGCCATATCCCTACGAGACTTTCTACTGAGAAAACATAAACGCTTAATATCTAAATGTACAGTACAGCCACATGCATTCATCTAGCATGATTGGGAATCAGGACATCCTAACCTGTAATCATTGCTGTAATAGCTACTAATCTTGTGTTATGCTTTGTATATTACAACACAGTTGTTAGGACATTTTCACAAAACTAAACAGGGCTAATCTCTGTGTGTTTTGGATTACAGTACTATGTGTCAAACAGGGCTATTCCTCTGTGTGTGTTTTGGATTACAGTACTGTGTCAAACAGGGCTATTCCTCTCTGTGTGTTTTGGATTACAGTAGTGTCAAACAGAGCTATTCCTCTCTGTGTGTTTTGGATTACAGTACTGTGTCAAACAGGGCTATTCCTCTCTGTGTGTTTTGGATTACAGTACGATGTCAAACAGAGCTATTCCTCTCTGTGTGTTTTGGATTACAGTACTATGTGTCAAACAGGGCTATTCCTCTCTGTGTGTTTTGGATTACAGTACTGTGTCAAACAGGGCTATTCCTCTCTGTGTGTTTTGGATTACAGTACTATGTGTCAAACAGGGCTATTCCTCTGTGTGTTTTGGATTACAGTACGATGTCAAACAGAGCTATTCCTCTCTGTGTGTTTTGGATTACAGTACGATGTCAAACAGAGCTATTCCTCTCTGTGTGTTTTGGATTACAGTACGATGTCAAACAGAGCTATTCCTCTCTGTGTGTTTTGGATTACAGTACAATGTCAAACAGGGCTATTCCTCTCTGTGTGTTTTGGATTACAGTACGATGTGTCAAACAGGGCTATTCCTCTCTGTGTGTTTTGGATTACAGTACTGTGTCAAACAGGGCTATTCCTTTCTGTGTGTTTTGGATTACAGTACTATGTGTCAAACAGGGCTATTCCTCTCTGTGTGTTTTGGATTACAGTACTGTGTCAAACAGGGCTATTCCTCTCTGTGTGTTTTGGATTACAGTACTATGTCAATCAGGGCTATTCCTCTCTGTGTGTTTTGGATTACAGTACGATGTCAAACAGGGCTATTCCTCTCTGTGTGTTTTGGATTACAGTACGATGTCAAACAGGGCTATTCCTCTCTGTGTGTTTTGGATTACAGTACGATGTCAAACAGAGCTATTCCTCTCTGTGTGTTTTGGATTACAGTACGATGTCAAACAGAGCTATTCCTCTCTGTGTGTTTTGGATTACAGTACTATGTGTCAAACAGGGCTATTCCTCTCTGTGTGTTTTGGATTAGAGTACGATGTCAAACAGGGCTATTCCTCTGTGTGTTTTGGATTACAGTACGATGTCAAACAGAGCTATTCCTCTCTGTGTGTTTTGGATTACAGTACTATGTGTCAAACAGGGCTATTCCTCTCTGTGTGTTTTGGATTACAGTACTATGTCAAACAGAGCTATTCCTCTCTGTGTGTTTTGGATTACAGTACTATGTGTCAAACAGGGCTATTCCTCTCTGTGTGTTTTGGATTACAGTACGATGTCAAACAGAGCTATTCCTCTCTGTGTGTTTTGGATTACAGTACTATGTGTCAAACAGGGCTATTCCTCTCTGTGTGTTTTGGATTACAGTACAATGTCAAACAGGGCTATTCCTCTCTGTGTGTTTTGGATTACAGTACGATGTCAAACAGGGCTATTCCTCTCTGTGTCTTTTGGATTACAGTACGATGTCAAACAGGGCTATTCCTCTCTGTGTGTTTTGGATTACAGTACGATGTCAAACAGGGCTATTCCTCTCTGTGTGTTTTGGATTACAGTACGATGTCAAAAGGGCTATTCCTCTGTGTGTTTGGGATTACAGTACGATGTCAAACAGGGCTATTCCTCTCTGTGTGTTTTGGATTACAGTACGATGTCAAACAGGGCTATTCCTCTGTGTGTTTTGGATTACAGTACTGTGTCAAACAGGGCTATTCCTCTCTGTGTGTTTTGGATTACAGTACGATGTCAAGCAGAGCTATTCCTCTCTGTGTGTTTTGGATTACAGTACGATGTCAAACAGAGCTATTCCTCTCTGTGTGTTTTGGATTACAGTACAATGTCAAACAGGGCTATTCCTCTCTGTGTGTTTTGGATTACAGTACGATGTGTCAAACAGGGCTATTCCTCTCTGTGTGTTTTGGATTACAGTACTGTGTCAAACAGGGCTATTCCTTTCTGTGTGTTTTGGATTACAGTACTATGTGTCAAACAGGGCTATTCCTCTCTGTGTGTTTTGGATTACAGTACTGTGTCAAACAGGGCTATTCCTCTCTGTGTGTTTTGGATTACAGTACTATGTCAATCAGGGCTATTCCTCTCTGTGTGTTTTGGATTACAGTACGATGTCAAACAGGGCTATTCCTCTCTGTGTGTTTTGGATTACAGTACGATGTCAAACAGGGCTATTCCTCTCTGTGTGTTTTGGATTACAGTACGATGTCAAACAGAGCTATTCCTCTCTGTGTGTTTTGGATTACAGTACGATGTCAAACAGAGCTATTCCTCTCTGTGTGTTTTGGATTACAGTACTATGTGTCAAACAGGGCTATTCCTCTCTGTGTGTTTTGGATTAGAGTACGATGTCAAACAGGGCTATTCCTCTGTGTGTTTTGGATTACAGTACGATGTCAAACAGAGCTATTCCTCTCTGTGTGTTTTGGATTACAGTACTATGTGTCAAACAGGGCTATTCCTCTCTGTGTGTTTTGGATTACAGTACTATGTCAAACAGAGCTATTCCTCTCTGTGTGTTTTGGATTACAGTACTATGTGTCAAACAGGGCTATTCCTCTCTGTGTGTTTTGGATTACAGTACGATGTCAAACAGAGCTATTCCTCTCTGTGTGTTTTGGATTACAGTACAATGTCAAACAGGGCTATTCCTCTCTGTGTGTTTTGGATTACAGTACGATGTGTCAAACAGGGCTATTCCTCTCTGTGTGTTTTGGATTACAGTACTGTGTCAAACAGGGCTATTCCTTTCTGTGTGTTTTGGATTACAGTACTATGTGTCAAACAGGGCTATTCCTCTCTGTGTGTTTTGGATTACAGTACTGTGTCAAACAGGGCTATTCCTCTCTGTGTGTTTTGGATTACAGTACTATGTCAATCAGGGCTATTCCTCTCTGTGTGTTTTGGATTACAGTACGATGTCAAACAGGGCTATTCCTCTCTGTGTGTTTTGGATTACAGTACGATGTCAAACAGGGCTATTCCTCTCTGTGTGTTTTGGATTACAGTACGATGTCAAACAGAGCTATTCCTCTCTGTGTGTTTTGGATTACAGTACGATGTCAAACAGAGCTATTCCTCTCTGTGTGTTTTGGATTACAGTACTATGTGTCAAACAGGGCTATTCCTCTCTGTGTGTTTTGGATTAGAGTACGATGTCAAACAGGGCTATTCCTCTGTGTGTTTTGGATTACAGTACGATGTCAAACAGAGCTATTCCTCTCTGTGTGTTTTGGATTACAGTACTATGTGTCAAACAGGGCTATTCCTCTCTGTGTGTTTTGGATTACAGTACTATGTCAAACAGAGCTATTCCTCTCTGTGTGTTTTGGATTACAGTACTATGTGTCAAACAGGGCTATTCCTCTCTGTGTGTTTTGGATTACAGTACGATGTCAAACAGAGCTATTCCTCTCTGTGTGTTTTGGATTACAGTACTATGTGTCAAACAGGGCTATTCCTCTCTGTGTGTTTTGGATTACAGTACAATGTCAAACAGGGCTATTCCTCTCTGTGTGTTTTGGATTACAGTACGATGTCAAACAGGGCTATTCCTCTCTGTGTCTTTTGGATTACAGTACGATGTCAAACAGGGCTATTCCTCTCTGTGTGTTTTGGATTACAGTACGATGTCAAACAGGGCTATTCCTCTCTGTGTGTTTTGGATTACAGTACGATGTCAAACAGGGCTATTCCTCTGTGTGTTTGGGATTACAGTACGATGTCAAACAGGGCTATTCCTCTCTGTGTGTTTTGGATTACAGTACGATGTCAAACAGGGCTATTCCTCTCTGTGTGTTTTGGATTACAGTACTGTGTCAAACAGGGCTATTCCTCTCTGTGTGTTTTGGATTACAGTACGATGTCAAACAGAGCTATTCCTCTCTGTGTGTTTTGGATTACAGTACGATGTCAAACAGAGCTATTCCTCTCTGTGTGTTTTGGATTACAGTACAATGTCAAACAGGGCTATTCCTCTCTGTGTGTTTTGGATTACAGTACGATGTGTCAAACAGGGCTATTCCTCTCTGTGTGTTTTGGATTACAGTACTGTGTCAAACAGGGCTATTCCTTTCTGTGTGTTTTGGATTACAGTACTATGTGTCAAACAGGGCTATTCCTCTCTGTGTGTTTTGGATTACAGTACTGTGTCAAACAGGGCTATTCCTCTCTGTGTGTTTTGGATTACAGTACTATGTCAATCAGGGCTATTCCTCTCTGTGTGTTTTGGATTACAGTACGATGTCAAACAGGGCTATTCCTCTCTGTGTGTTTTGGATTACAGTACGATGTCAAACAGGGCTATTCCTCTCTGTGTGTTTTGGATTACAGTACGATGTCAAACAGAGCTATTCCTCTCTGTGTGTTTTGGATTACAGTACGATGTCAAACAGAGCTATTCCTCTCTGTGTGTTTTGGATTACAGTACTATGTGTCAAACAGGGCTATTCCTCTCTGTGTGTTTTGGATTAGAGTACGATGTCAAACAGGGCTATTCCTCTGTGTGTTTTGGATTACAGTACGATGTCAAACAGAGCTATTCCTCTCTGTGTGTTTTGGATAACAGTACTATGTGTCAAACAGGGCTATTCCTCTCTGTGTGTTTTGGATTACAGTACTATGTCAAACAGAGCTATTCCTCTCTGTGTGTTTTGGATTACAGTACTATGTGTCAAACAGGGCTATTCCTCTCTGTGTGTTTTGGATTACAGTACTATGTGTCAAACAGGGCTATTCCTCTCTGTGTGTTTTGGATTACAGTACGATGTCAAACAGAGCTATTCCTCTCTGTGTGTTTTGGATTACAGTACTATGTGTCAAACAGGGCTATTCCTCTCTGTGTGTTTTGGATTACAGTACAATGTCAAACAGGGCTATTCCTCTCTGTGTGTTTTGGATTACAGTACGATGTCAAACAGGGCTATTCCTCTCTGTGTCTTTTGGATTACAGTACGATGTCAAACAGGGCTATTCCTCTCTGTGTGTTTTGGATTACAGTACGATGTCAAACAGGGCTATTCCTCTCTGTGTGTTTTGGATTACAGTACGATGTCAAACAAGGCTATTCCTCTGTGTGTTTGGGATTACAGTACGATGTCAAACAGGGCTATTCCTCTCTGTGTGTTTTGGATTACAGTACGATGTCAAACAGGGCTATTCCTCTCTGTGTGTTTTGGATTACAGTACTGTGTCAAACAGGGCTATTCCTCTCTGTGTGTTTTGGATTACAGTACGATGTCAAACAGAGCTATTCCTCTCTGTGTGTTTTGGATTACAGTACGATGTCAAACAGAGCTATTCCTCTCTGTGTGTTTTGGATTACAGTACAATGTCAAACAGGGCTATTCCTCTCTGTGTGTTTTGGATTACAGTACGATGTGTCAAACAGGGCTATTCCTCTCTGTGTGTTTTGGATTACAGTACTGTGTCAAACAGGGCTATTCCTTTCTGTGTGTTTTGGATTACAGTACTATGTGTCAAACAGGGCTATTCCTCTCTGTGTGTTTTGGATTACAGTACTGTGTCAAACAGGGCTATTCCTCTCTGTGTGTTTTGGATTACAGTACGATGTCAAACAGGGCTATTCCTCTCTGTGTGTTTTGGATTACAGTACGATGTCAAACAGGGCTATTCCTCTCTGTGTGTTTTGGATTACAGTACGATGTCAAACAGAGCTATTCCTCTCTGTGTGTTTTGGATTACAGTACGATGTCAAACAGAGCTATTCCTCTCTGTGTGTTTTGGATTACAGTACTATGTGTCAAACAGGGCTATTCCTCTCTGTGTGTTTTGGATTAGAGTACGATGTCAAACAGGGCTATTCCTCTGTGTGTTTTGGATTACAGTACGATGTCAAACAGAGCTATTCCTCTCTGTGTGTTTTGGATTACAGTACTATGTGTCAAACAGGGCTATTCCTCTCTGTGTGTTTTGGATTACAGTACTATGTCAAACAGAGCTATTCCTCTCTGTGTGTTTTGGATTACAGTACTATGTGTCAAACAGGGCTATTCCTCTCTGTGTGTTTTGGATTACAGTACGATGTCAAACAGAGCTATTCCTCTCTGTGTGTTTTGGATTACAGTACTATGTGTCAAACAGGGCTATTCCTCTCTGTGTGTTTTGGATTACAGTACAATGTCAAACAGGGCTATTCCTCTCTGTGTGTTTTGGATTACAGTACGATGTCAAACAGGGCTATTCCTCTCTGTGTCTTTTGGATTACAGTACGATGTCAAACAGGGCTATTCCTCTCTGTGTGTTTTGGATTACAGTACGATGTCAAACAGGGCTATTCCTCTCTGTGTGTTTTGGATTACAGTACGATGTCAAACAGGGCTATTCCTCTGTGTGTTTGGGATTACAGTACGATGTCAAACAGGGCTATTCCTCTCTGTGTGTTTTGGATTACAGTACGATGTCAAACAGGGCTATTCCTCTCTGTGTGTTTTGGATTACAGTACTGTGTCAAACAGGGCTATTCCTCTCTGTGTGTTTTGGATTACAGTACGATGTCAAACAGAGCTATTCCTCTCTGTGTGTTTTGGATTACAGTACGATGTCAAACAGAGCTATTCCTCTCTGTGTGTTTTGGATTACAGTACAATGTCAAACAGGGCTATTCCTCTCTGTGTGTTTTGGATTACAGTACGATGTGTCAAACAGGGCTATTCCTCTCTGTGTGTTTTGGATTACAGTACTGTGTCAAACAGGGCTATTCCTTTCTGTGTGTTTTGGATTACAGTACTATGTGTCAAACAGGGCTATTCCTCTCTGTGTGTTTTGGATTACAGTACTGTGTCAAACAGGGCTATTCCTCTCTGTGTGTTTTGGATTACAGTACTATGTCAATCAGGGCTATTCCTCTCTGTGTGTTTTGGATTACAGTACGATGTCAAACAGGGCTATTCCTCTCTGTGTGTTTTGGATTACAGTACGATGTCAAACAGGGCTATTCCTCTCTGTGTGTTTTGGATTACAGTACGATGTCAAACAGAGCTATTCCTCTCTGTGTGTTTTGGATTACAGTACGATGTCAAACAGAGCTATTCCTCTCTGTGTGTTTTGGATTACAGTACTATGTGTCAAACAGGGCTATTCCTCTCTGTGTGTTTTGGATTAGAGTACGATGTCAAACAGGGCTATTCCTCTGTGTGTTTTGGATTACAGTACGATGTCAAACAGAGCTATTCCTCTCTGTGTGTTTTGGATTACAGTACTATGTGTCAAACAGGGCTATTCCTCTCTGTGTGTTTTGGATTAGAGTACGATGTCAAACAGGGCTATTCCTCTGTGTGTTTTGGATTACAGTACGATGTCAAACAGAGCTATTCCTCTCTGTGTGTTTTGGATAACAGTACTATGTGTCAAACAGGGCTATTCCTCTCTGTGTGTTTTGGATTACAGTACTATGTCAAACAGAGCTATTCCTCTCTGTGTGTTTTGGATTACAGTACTATGTGTCAAACAGGGCTATTCCTCTCTGTGTGTTTTGGATTACAGTACGATGTCAAACAGAGCTATTCCTCTCTGTGTGTTTTGGATTACAGTACTATGTGTCAAACAGGGCTATTCCTCTCTGTGTGTTTTGGATTACAGTACAATGTCAAACAGGGCTATTCCTCTCTGTGTGTTTTGGATTACAGTACGATGTCAAACAGGGCTATTCCTCTCTGTGTCTTTTGGATTACAGTACGATGTCAAACAGGGCTATTCCTCTCTGTGTGTTTTGGATTACAGTACGATGTCAAACAGGGCTATTCCTCTCTGTGTGTTTTGGATTACAGTACGATGTCAAACAGGGCTATTCCTCTGTGTGTTTGGGATTACAGTACGATGTCAAACAGGGCTATTCCTCTCTGTGTGTTTTGGATTACAGTACGATGTCAAACAGGGCTATTCCTCTCTGTGTGTTTTGGATTACAGTACTGTGTCAAACAGGGCTATTCCTCTCTGTGTGTTTTGGATTACAGTACGATGTCAAACAGAGCTATTCCTCTCTGTGTGTTTTGGATTACAGTACGATGTCAAACAGAGCTATTCCTCTCTGTGTGTTTTGGATTACAGTACAATGTCAAACAGGGCTATTCCTCTCTGTGTGTTTTGGATTACAGTACGATGTGTCAAACAGGGCTATTCCTCTCTGTGTGTTTTGGATTACAGTACTGTGTCAAACAGGGCTATTCCTTTCTGTGTGTTTTGGATTACAGTACTATGTGTCAAACAGGGCTATTCCTCTCTGTGTGTTTTGGATTACAGTACTGTGTCAAACAGGGCTATTCCTCTCTGTGTGTTTTGGATTACAGTACGATGTCAAACAGGGCTATTCCTCTCTGTGTGTTTTGGATTACAGTACGATGTCAAACAGGGCTATTCCTCTCTGTGTGTTTTGGATTACAGTACGATGTCAAACAGAGCTATTCCTCTCTGTGTGTTTTGGATTACAGTACGATGTCAAACAGAGCTATTCCTCTCTGTGTGTTTTGGATTACAGTACTATGTGTCAAACAGGGCTATTCCTCTCTGTGTGTTTTGGATTAGAGTACGATGTCAAACAGGGCTATTCCTCTGTGTGTTTTGGATTACAGTACGATGTCAAACAGAGCTATTCCTCTCTGTGTGTTTTGGATTACAGTACTATGTGTCAAACAGGGCTATTCCTCTCTGTGTGTTTTGGATTACAGTACTATGTCAAACAGAGCTATTCCTCTCTGTGTGTTTTGGATTACAGTACTATGTGTCAAACAGGGCTATTCCTCTCTGTGTGTTTTGGATTACAGTACGATGTCAAACAGAGCTATTCCTCTCTGTGTGTTTTGGATTACAGTACTATGTGTCAAACAGGGCTATTCCTCTCTGTGTTTTTGGATTACAGTACAATGTCAAACAGGGCTATTCCTCTCTGTGTGTTTTGGATTACAGTACGATGTCAAACAGGGCTATTCCTCTCTGTGTCTTTTGGATTACAGTACGATGTCAAACAGGGCTATTCCTCTCTGTGTGTTTTGGATTACAGTACGATGTCAAACAGGGCTATTCCTCTCTGTGTGTTTTGGATTACAGTACGATGTCAAACAGGGCTATTCCTCTGTGTGTTTGGGATTACAGTACGATGTCAAACAGGGCTATTCCTCTCTGTGTGTTTTGGATTACAGTACGATGTCAAACAGGGCTATTCCTCTCTGTGTGTTTTGGATTACAGTACTGTGTCAAACAGGGCTATTCCTCTCTGTGTGTTTTGGATTACAGTACGATGTCAAACAGAGCTATTCCTCTCTGTGTGTTTTGGATTACAGTACGATGTCAAACAGAGCTATTCCTCTCTGTGTGTTTTGGATTACAGTACAATGTCAAACAGGGCTATTCCTCTCTGTGTGTTTTGGATTACAGTACGATGTGTCAAACAGGGCTATTCCTCTCTGTGTGTTTTGGATTACAGTACTGTGTCAAACAGGGCTATTCCTTTCTGTGTGTTTTGGATTACAGTACTATGTGTCAAACAGGGCTATTCCTCTCTGTGTGTTTTGGATTACAGTACTGTGTCAAACAGGGCTATTCCTCTCTGTGTGTTTTGGATTACAGTACTATGTCAATCAGGGCTATTCCTCTCTGTGTGTTTTGGATTACAGTACGATGTCAAACAGGGCTATTCCTCTCTGTGTGTTTTGGATTACAGTACGATGTCAAACAGGGCTATTCCTCTCTGTGTGTTTTGGATTACAGTACGATGTCAAACAGAGCTATTCCTCTCTGTGTGTTTTGGATTACAGTACGATGTCAAACAGAGCTATTCCTCTCTGTGTGTTTTGGATTACAGTACTATGTGTCAAACAGGGCTATTCCTCTCTGTGTGTTTTGGATTAGAGTACGATGTCAAACAGGGCTATTCCTCTGTGTGTTTTGGATTACAGTACGATGTCAAACAGAGCTATTCCTCTCTGTGTGTTTTGGATTACAGTACTATGTGTCAAACAGGGCTATTCCTCTCTGTGTGTTTTGGATTACAGTACTATGTCAAACAGAGCTATTCCTCTCTGTGTGTTTTGGATTACAGTACTATGTGTCAAACAGGGCTATTCCTCTCTGTGTGTTTTGGATTACAGTACGATGTCAAACAGAGCTATTCCTCTCTGTGTGTTTTGGATTACAGTACTATGTGTCAAACAGGGCTATTCCTCTCTGTGTGTTTTGGATTACAGTACAATGTCAAACAGGGCTATTCCTCTCTGTGTGTTTTGGATTACAGTACGATGTCAAACAGGGCTATTCCTCTCTGTGTCTTTTGGATTACAGTACGATGTCAAACAGGGCTATTCCTCTCTGTGTGTTTTGGATTACAGTACGATGTCAAACAGGGCTATTCCTCTCTGTGTGTTTTGGATTACAGTACGATGTCAAACAGGGCTATTCCTCTGTGTGTTTGGGATTACAGTACGATGTCAAACAGGGCTATTCCTCTCTGTGTGTTTTGGATTACAGTACTATGTCAAACAGGGCTATTCCTCTGTGTGTTTTGGATTACAGTACGATGTCAAACAGGGCTATTCCTCTCTGTGTGTTTTGGATTACAGTACGATGTCAAACAGGGCTATTCCTCTCTGTGTGTTTTGGATTACAGTACTATGTCAATCAGGGCTATTCCTCTCTGTGTGTTTTGGATTACAGTACGATGTCAAACAGGGCTATTCCTCTCTGTGTGTTTTGGATTACAGTACGATGTCAAACAGGGCTATTCCTCTCTGTGTGTTTTGGATTACAGTACGATGTCAAACAGAGCTATTCCTCTCTGTGTGTTTTGGATTACAGTACGATGTCAAACAGAGCTATTCCTCTCTGTGTGTTTTGGATTACAGTACTATGTGTCAAACAGGGCTATTCCTCTCTGTGTGTTTTGGATTAGAGTACGATGTCAAACAGGGCTATTCCTCTGTGTGTTTTGGATTACAGTACGATGTCAAACAGAGCTATTCCTCTGTGTGTTTTGGATTACAGTACGATGTCAAACAGAGCTATTCCTCTCTGTGTGTTTTGGATTACAGTACTATGTGTCAAACAGGGCTATTCCTCTCTGTGTGTTTTGGATTACAGTACTATGTCAAACAGAGCTATTCCTCTCTGTGTGTTTTGGATTACAGTACTATGTGTCAAACAGGGCTATTCCTCTCTGTGTGTTTTGGATTACAGTACGATGTCAAACAGAGCTATTCCTCTCTGTGTGTTTTGGATTACAGTACAATGTCAAACAGGGCTATTCCTCTCTGTGTGTTTTGGATTACAGTACGATGTGTCAAACAGGGCTATTCCTCTCTGTGTGTTTTGGATTACAGTACTGTGTCAAACAGGGCTATTCCTTTCTGTGTGTTTTGGATTACAGTACTATGTGTCAAACAGGGCTATTCCTCTCTGTGTGTTCTGGATTACATTACTGTGTCAAACAGGGCTATTCCTCTCTGTGTGTTTTGGATTACAGTACTATGTCAATCAGGGCTATTCCTCTCTGTGTGTTTTGGATTACAGTACGATGTCAAACAGGGCTATTCCTCTCTGTGTGTTTTGGATTACAGTACGATGTCAAACAGGGCTATTCCTCTCTGTGTGTTTTGGATTACAGTACGATGTCAAACAGAGCTATTCCTCTCTGTGTGTTTTGGATTACAGTACGATGTCAAACAGAGCTATTCCTCTCTGTGTGTTTTGGATTACAGTACTATGTGTCAAACAGGGCTATTCCTCTCTGTGTGTTTTGGATTAGAGTACGATGTCAAACAGGGCTATTCCTCTGTGTGTTTTGGATTACAGTACGATGTCAAACAGAGCTATTCCTCTCTGTGTGTTTTGGATTACAGTACTATGTGTCAAACAGGGCTATTCCTCTCTGTGTGTTTTGGATTACAGTACTATGTCAAACAGAGCTATTCCTCTCTGTGTGTTTTGGATTACAGTACTATGTGTCAAACAGGGCTATTCCTCTCTGTGTGTTTTGGATTACAGTACGATGTCAAACAGAGCTATTCCTCTCTGTGTGTTTTGGATTACAGTACTATGTGTCAAACAGGGCTATTCCTCTCTGTGTGTTTTGGATTACAGTACAATGTCAAACAGGGCTATTCCTCTCTGTGTGTTTTGGATTACAGTACGATGTCAAACAGGGCTATTCCTCTCTGTGTGTTTTGGATTACAGTACGATGTCAAACAGGGCTATTCCTCTGTGTGTTTGGGATTACAGTACGATGTCAAACAGGGCTATTCCTCTCTGTGTGTTTTGGATTACAGTACGATGTCAAACAGGGCTATTCCTCTCTGTGTGTTTTGGATTACAGTACTGTGTCAAACAGGGCTATTCCTCTCTGTGTGTTTTGGATTACAGTACGATGTCAAACAGAGCTATTCCTCTCTGTGTGTTTTGGATTACAGTACGATGTCAAACAGAGCTATTCCTCTCTGTGTGTTTTGGATTACAGTACAATGTCAAACAGGGCTATTCCTCTCTGTGTGTTTTGGATTACAGTACGATGTGTCAAACAGGGCTATTCCTCTCTGTGTGTTTTGGATTACAGTACTGTGTCAAACAGGGCTATTCCTTTCTGTGTGTTTTGGATTACAGTACTATGTGTCAAACAGGGCTATTCCTCTCTGTGTGTTTTGGATTACAGTACTGTGTCAAACAGGGCTATTCCTCTCTGTGTGTTTTGGATTACAGTACTATGTCAATCAGGGCTATTCCTCTCTGTGTGTTTTGGATTACAGTACGATGTCAAACAGGGCTATTCCTCTCTGTGTGTTTTGGATTACAGTACGATGTCAAACAGGGCTATTCCTCTCTGTGTGTTTTGGATTACAGTACGATGTCAAACAGAGCTATTCCTCTCTGTGTGTTTTGGATTACAGTACGATGTCAAACAGAGCTATTCCTCTCTGTGTGTTTTGGATTACAGTACTATGTGTCAAACAGGGCTATTCCTCTCTGTGTGTTTTGGATTAGAGTACGATGTCAAACAGGGCTATTCCTCTGTGTGTTTTGGATTACAGTACGATGTCAAACAGAGCTATTCCTCTCTGTGTGTTTTGGATTACAGTACTATGTGTCAAACAGGGCTATTCCTCTCTGTGTGTTTTGGATTACAGTACTATGTCAAACAGAGCTATTCCTCTCTGTGTGTTTTGGATTACAGTACTATGTGTCAAACAGGGCTATTCCTCTCTGTGTGTTTTGGATTACAGTACGATGTCAAACAGAGCTATTCCTCTCTGTGTGTTTTGGATTACAGTACTATGTGTCAAACAGGGCTATTCCTCTCTGTGTGTTTTGGATTACAGTACTATGTCAAACAGAGCTATTCCTCTCTGTGTGTTTTGGATTACAGTACTATGTGTCAAACAGGGCTATTCCTCTCTGTGTGTTTTGGATTACAGTACGATGTCAAACAGAGCTATTCCTCTCTGTGTGTTTTGGATTACAGTACTATGTGTCAAACAGGGCTATTCCTCTCTGTGTGTTTTGGATTACAGTACAATGTCAAACAGGGCTATTCCTCTCTGTGTGTTTTGGATTACAGTACGATGTGTCAAGCAGGGCTATTCCTCTCTGTGTGTTTGGGATTACAGTACTATGTGTCAAACAGGGCTATTCCTCTCTGTGTGTTTTGGATTACAGTACGATGTCAAACAGGGCTATTCCTCTCTGTGTCTTTTGGATTACAGTACGATGTCAAGCAGGGCTATTCCTCTCTGTGTGTTTTGGATTACAGTACGATGTCAAACAGGGCTATTCCTCTCTGTGTGTTTTGGATTACAGTACGATGTCAAACAGGGCTATTCCTCTGTGTGTTTGGGATTACAGTACGATGTCAAACAGGGCTATTCCTCTCTGTGTGTTTTGGATTACAGTACTATGTCAAACAGGGCTATTCCTTTGTGTGTTTTGGATTACAGTACGATGTCAAACAGGGCTATTCCTCTCTGTGTGTTTTGGATTACAGTACGATGTCAAACAGAGCTATTCCTCTCTGTGTGTTTTGGATTACAGTACTATGTCAAACAGGGCTATTCCTCTGTGTGTTTTGGATTACAGTACGATGTCAAACAGGGCTATTCCTCTCTGTGTGTTTTGGATTACAGTACGATGTCAAACAGGGCTATTCCTCTCTGTGTGTTTTGGATTACAGTACGATGTCAAACAGGGCTATTCCTCTGTGTGTTTGGACCTCAGTCCTCCAGTAAACTCTACAACACAATTAATCACTGAGCTGAGCTCAGTGTCAACATCGTTTGTCATCAGTGGTCCGTAACAGTCACTCTTAAGTCGGGAGTGCAAGGATGTTGCTGACACAACCGCCTTTTAAAAAATCTGCCAGAACTTTCCCGGCTGTAAACGAACACATTTTGACACTCCCTATCACTATCAGTGAGCACGAGACTCAGTCAGGAGCTTCTTCCTGGGTGACTAGACAGGGGAAGATAATCCACAAGGCCCTGCCTTCCTGCCTGGTTCTCAGGACCCTTGTCAACAACCCAGAGGTGCAGATGGTCCGGCTGTCAGAGCCACTTCAGGAGGACTGGAAAGAAGGGATTTGTCCCACATGGCACCCTATTCCCAAATTTAGGGCACTACTTTAGACCAGAGCCTCATAGGCCCCAAAACCCCACTCTAGATCAAAAGTAGTCCACTAAATAGGTAACAGGGTGCCGTTTTGGACGCGTAGGATAAAGGGCTGATGCTCGACAGCCTTTGCATGTGATTTGTGATGTCAGCCTTGTGTATTGCAATGGAAAACTTCATCACCATCACCATCGTTTCATGTCCCATATGCTCATGACGTTATGCCGTGTAGAGGTTGTGGTGTTGTAAAATGAACCACAAGTTATTTTTAGTTAACTACTGTTTGTATATAAGGTGTCATTGTAAATAAGAATATGTTCTTTAACTGACTTTGCCTAGTTAAATAAAGGTTCAATAAAAAAAATATTATTGTTATTATATTATTATTATAAATTATTAAATTGTACTATGTAAATGTACTTCTCTTAAACAAGATCATATAATTGAAACTGTACCAATGCACATTGATTTAAAAGTGTTTATAATATATAGTTGAAAATGTAGACAATTAAGCGTACTACAGCATGTTTAATGAATGGTTGGATGTGAGAGGCAACCGCTTTTAAAGGTGGCTTTCCATTTAGTAGTGTTGACTATATTATCTCTAGAACATTATTCAGAATAAATGCATTATCAGGAAGTGGACACAAACGACTAAATACAAAATGTTAAACAGACAACCCAATGGTCCCCAACAAGATGAACAGCAGGTAATCCTTTTTCAGGATTGGATGTATTTTCTATTTTATTTCTCCCGTTAATAACGAGCCGTGATCACCACTGGTAATAATAATATATCGACAATGTCTCCAGATTGGCAGTGAAACCCCAATGACTAATGAGAATTCAAAATGGCCATTATCTTACATTAATGTCCTTTCATTTGGAGAGTCAATGCAGTGTCTGAGATGGTGCGTGAGAGAGAAATGTATTCTAAGGGAGAGCAATCTGGAGTAAAGTCATCCGTTATCAACCATCTAATTTAAAGTGGGGTTTTTTTTTAAACACGTCATGTGAAGGTATTTTGGCTTCTATGTGGTTGTAGCCAGTACATTTGTATTAATGCATTTCCTTCGCTCTTCGTATTACTCTTTTAGATAAGTGCAAGATTTTCCAATCGCATTTATCACCTACTAGGCCCAATTTAACTTTCATCAGTGTATGTATTATCACACCAACCAGATTTAAAATATTGAAAGCTTAATGATGTAGACTGATGTAGAGAATCTGTTGTAGGCTATTCCCCCCCCCCCCCCAATGCAGCAACACGTTACTGCCTTCAATGTGTTTTCTCTCTGTAGGACGTACAGTGTATTCATTACATTTACATTTAAGTCATTTGGCAGACACTCTTATCCAGAGCGACTTACAAATTGGTGAATTCACCTTATGTCATCCAGTGGAACAGCCACTTTACAATAGTGCATCTAAATCATTTAAGGGGGGGTGAGAAGGATTACTTTATCCTATCCTAGGTATTCCTTAAAGAGGTGGGGTTTCAGGTGTCTCCGGGAAGGTGGTGATTGACTCCGCTGTCCTGGCGTCGTGAGGGATCTTGTATTCCACCAGAGGCTCTGAGGGAGAGGAGAAGTTAGACTATTTCATTAAAATGAACGCTATCTTAGTAATGACTCCGCTTGTGATTCATAATGAAAGAGTCAAGCTTAGTTATGACTCCGCCTGTGATTCATAATGAAAGAGTCAAGCTCAGTGATGACTCCGCCTGTGATTCATAATGAAAGAGTCAAGCTCAGTAATGACTCCGCCTGTGATTCATAATGAAAGAGTCAAGCTTAGTAATGACTCCGCCTGTGATTCATAATGAAAGAGTCAAGCTTAGTAATGACTCCGCCTGTGATTCATAATGAAAGAGTCAAGCTTAGTTATGACTCCGCCTGTGATTCATAATGAAAGAGTCAAGCTTAGTAATGACTCCGCCTGTGATTCATAATGAAAGAGTCAAGCTTAGTAATGACTCCGCCTGTGATTCATAATGAAAGAGTCAAGCTTAGTTATGACTCCGCCTGTGATTCATAATGAAAGAGTCAAGCTCAGTAATGACTCCGCCTGTGATTCATAATGAAAGAGTCAAGCTTAGTAATGACTCCGCCTGTGATTCATAATGAAAGAGTCAAGCTTAGTAATGACTCCGCCTGTGATTCATAATGAAAGAGTCAAGCTCAGTAATGACTCCGCCTGTGATTCATAATGAAAGAGTCAAGCTTAGTAATGACTCCGCCTGTGATTCATAATGAAAGAGTCAAGCTTAGTAATGACTCCGCCTGTGATTCATAATGAAAGAGTCAAGCTCAGTGATGACTCCACCTGTGATTCATAATGAAAGAGTCTAGCTTAGTAATGATACCTCCTGTGATTCATACAGTAAAGGAAATCGACTTCACATAAGCTAACAGGGGGAAACGGCATCTTTCAAAGCCCTTTAATTAAATCCAAGCATTAGGGAAGATTCGCTGCCCCATGCAATTACATTAAAACCTACTGTTTCTCATTGATGTACAGAATAAAGACAGATTTATATAATATATGGTGTTTTCAGGTAAAATATAGCCTGCAATAACTTGTTCTTGGCGTGTTGTGTGCAAATGTAATTCAAATGCTTAGACCTGAGTCTTGACTACTGTTTTGTTCATCTGTGATTTGGCATAGGGGGGGATGACACTCTTAAGAGGACTTGATTGTCATGTATGCTCTTTTACACCTGTCTTGGTGGTCAAAAATGGCAGGGTAGCCTAGTGGTTAGAGCATTGGACTAGTACACACAAGGTTGCAAGTTCAAGCCCCCAAGCTGACAAGGTACAAATTTGTTGTTCTGCCCCTGGACAGGCAGTTAACCCCACTGTTCCTAGGCTGTCATTGAAAATAAGAGTTTGTTCTTAACTGACTTGCCTAGTTAAATAAAGATAAAAATTAAATGCAGAGAAATTATTAAAGACACTGTTTATCCCCTTCCTGTATGGAGACGCACGGCAATGGTCTTGTTTAATGACAAACAGAAATCTTTGAAAACACACCCCTGAGGATTTTGCAGTATCATCTGTTTTGTTAACCTACATACAAACATAATATGTCTCTTATTTAACACTTTTTTTTATTGAACTAGGCACGTCAGTTAAGATCAAATTCTTATTTACAATGATAGCCTACCCCAGACAACACTGGGCCAATTGTGCACCGCCCAAACACAGCTGGTTGTAAGACAGCTTAGATTTGAACCAGGCCGTCTGTAGTGAGACCTCGAGATGCAGTGCCTTAGACCGCTGCACCACTCAGGAGCCCAAGTAGACAACAAATCTTCTGTTGAGAGAACACAGAGCTGGTTCAGAGAGCTGACCTAACCATATCCTGTAATCTAGCCAGGATCGTGAGAAGTTACACATTACAAGTTGTGAGACGAAGAAGGTCAGGAACCACATGGAAAGACGTGTACACACTGCCCACATTTGTAAAGTGAAATAACAAAGACTCATACAGGGGTAGCAGGTAGCCTAGTGGTAAAGAGTGTTGGGCCAGTAACAGAAAGGTTACTGGTTTGAATCCCCAGCTGACGAGGTAAAAGATCTGCCAATGTGCCCCTGACCAAGGCTCTTAAACCTTGTGTTGTCTTAATTAAGGGTAAAAAAATGACACACCACTATGTTTAAATGACATGTTGGGAAAACAAGCCACCTCGGCTCCATCATTCATTGCATCAGATTGCTCATTCATCACAAAGCCCACTGATATTGCAAACTGCTTTAATGACATTTTTATTGGCCTGATAAGCAAGCTTAGGGATGACATGCCAGCAACAAACACTGACACTACACATCCAAGTATAACGGACCAAATTATGAAAGACAAGAATTGTACTTTTGAATTCCGTAAAGTCAGTGTGGAGGAGATGAAAAGAAGTATTGTTGTCTATCACCAATGACAAGCCACCGGAGTCTGACAATCTGGATGGAAAATTACTGAGGACAATAGCGGACGATATTGCCACTGCTATTTGCCACATCTTCAATTTAAGCCCACTAGAAAGTGTGTTCCCGCTGGCCTGGAGGGAAGTTAAAGTCATTCCGCTACCCAAGAATAGTAAAGCCCCCTTTACTGGCTCAAATAGCCGACCAATCAGCCTGTTTCCAACCCTTAGTAAACTTCTGAGGAAAAAATGGTGTTTGACCAGATACAATGCTATTTCACAGAATTTCAGCATACTTCTAGGGAAGGAGGCTCAACAAGCACAGCACGTACACAAATGACTGATGATTGGCTGAGATAAAGTGATGATAAAATGTTTTTGGAGTGGCAATATCGTCTTGTTTTGACATTATTGCAGCTTTTGACATCATAGTCTGCTGCTGGAAAAACGTATGTGTTATGGCTTTACACCCCCTGCTATAATGTGAATAAAGAGTTACTTATCTAACAGAACACAGAGGGTGTTCTTTAATAGAAGCCTCTTAAATATAATCCAGTTAGAATCAGCAATTTCCCAGGGTAGCTGTTTGGGCCCCTTGCTTTTTAAAATTTTACTAACGACATGCCACTGACTTTGTGTAAAGCCAGAGTTTCTATGTATGCAGATGACTCAACACTATACACATCAGCTACTACAGTGACTGAAATGACTGCAACACTCAACAAAGAGCTGCAGTTAGTTTGAGAGTGGATGGCAAAGAATAAGTTTGCCCAAAATATTTCTAAAACTAAAAGCATTGTATTTGGAACAATACACTCACTAAACTCTAAACCTCAACTGAATCTTGTAATAAATAATGTGGAAATTGAGCAAGTTGAGATGACTATACTGCTTGGAGTAACCCTGGATTGTAAACTGTCACGGTCAAAACATATTTATGCAGTAGTAGCTAAGACAGGGAGAAGTCTGTCTATAAGAAAGCGATGCTCTGCCTTCTTAACAACACTATTAGCAAGGCAGGTCCAACAGGCCCTAGTTTTGTCGCACCTTGACTACTGTTCAGTTGTGTGGTCAGGTGCCACGAAAAAGGACTTAGTAAAATTGCAATTGGCTCAGAACAGGGCAGAATGGATGTACACAGAGAGCTAATATTAATAATATGCATGTCAATCTCTCCTGGCTCAAAGTGAAAGGAGAGATTGACTTCATCACTACTTTTATTTTACGAGGTTTTGACATGTTGAATGCACCAAACTGTCTGTCTACACTCCTGGCACAAAGCTCGGACACCCATGCATACCCCACAAGACATGCCACCAGAGGTCTCTTCACAGTCCCCGAGTCCAGAACAGACTATGGGAGGCTCACAGTACTACATAGAGCCATGACTACATGGAACTCGATTCCACAGTACCACATAGAGCCATGACTACATGGAACTCTATTCCACAGTACTACATAGAGCCATGGCTACATGGAACTCTATTCCACAGTACTACATAGAGCCATGACTACATGGAACTCTATTCCACAGTACTACATAGAGCCATGGCTACATGGAACTCTATTCCACAGTACCACATAGAGCCATGACTACATGGAACTCTATTCCACAGTACTACATAGAGCCATGGCTACATGGAACTCTATTCCACAGTACTACATAGAGCCATGACTACATGGAACTCTATTCCACAGTACTACATAGAGCCATGGCTACATGGAACTCTATTCCACAGTACCACATAGAGCCATGACTACATGGAACTCTATTCCACAGTACTACATAGAGCCATGGCTACATGGAACTCTATTCCACAGTACTACATAGAGCCATGGCTACATGGAACTCTATTCCAGAGTACTACATAGAGCCATGACTACATGGAACTCTATTCCACATCAAGTAACTGACGCAAGCAGTAAAATCAGACTTAAAAACCAGATAAAAAAACACCTTATGGAACAGCAGGGATTGTGAAGCAACACAAACATTGGCACAGACACATGCAAACACACATACAATAAATACGCATGGATTTAGTACTGTAGATACAGTGGTTTGCGAAAGTATTCACTCCCCTTGGCATTTTTCCTATTTTATTGCCTTACAACCTGGAATTAAAATAGATTTTTGAAAGGTTTGTATCATTTGATTTACACAACATGCCTACCACTTTGAAGATGCAAAATATTTTATATTGTGAAACAAACAAGAAATAAGACAAAGAAACAGAGAACTTGAACTATTCACCCCCCCCCCCCCCCAAAGTCAATATTTTGTAGAGCCACATTTTGCAACAATTACAGTTGCAGGTCTTTTTGTCTCTATAAGCATGGTACATCAAGCCCCTGGGATTTCTGCCCATTTTTCAAGTCAAAATTGCTTCAGCTCTTTCAAATTGGATGGGTTCCACTGGTGTACAGCAATCTTTAAGTCATACCACAGATTCTCAATTGGATTGAGGTCTGGGCTTTGACTAGGCTATTCCAAGACGTTTAAATGTTTCCCCTTAAACCAGTCAAGTGTTGCTTTAGTAGTACGCTTAGGGTCATTGTCCTGCTGGAAGGTGAACCTCCGTCCCAGTCTCAAATCTCTGGAAGACTGAAACAGGTTTCCCTCAAGAATTTCCCTGTATTTAGCGCCATCCATCATTCCTTCAATTCTGACCAGTTTCCCAGTGGCTGCCAATGAAAAACATCCCCACAGCATGATGCTGCATCCACCATGTTCTTGGGGTGATGAGAGGTGTTGGGTTTTCGCCAGACAGAGTTTTCCTTGATGGCCAAAAAGCTCAATTTTAGTCTCATCTGAACAGAGTACCTTATTCCATACGTTTGGGGAGTCGCCCACATGCCTTTTGGCGAACACCAAATATGTTTGCTTATTTTTTCTTTGAGCAATGGCTTTTTTCTGGCCAATCTTCCGTAAAGCCCAGCTCTGTGGAGTGTACGACTTTAAGTGGTTGTCACGCCCTGACCTTTCCAGAACCGTTTTATTTCTCTATTTGGTTAGGTCAGGGTGTGATATGGGGTGGGCATTCTATGTTTTGTATTTCTTTGTTTTGGCCAGGTATGGTTCTCAATCAGGGACAGCTGTCTATCGTTGTCTCTGATTGGGAACCATACTTAGGCAGCCCTTTTTCCCACCTGTCTTTGTGGGTAGTTAACTTTGTTTGTGGCACATAGCCCTTAAGTTGTTTTTGTATTATTTATTGTTTTTGTCTGCGTCATCCTAATAAAAAGGAATATGTACGCTCACCACTCTGCGCTTTGGTCTACTTCATTCAACGGCGGTGACAGTGGTCCTATGGACAGATACTCCGATCTCCATTGTGGAGCTTTGCAGCTCCTTCAGGGTTATCTTTGGTCTCTTTGCTACCTCTCTGATTAATGCCCTCCATGCCTGGTCCGTGAGTTTTTGTGGGCGGCCCTCTCTTGGCAGGTTTGTTGTGGTGCCATATTCTTTCCTTTTTTTAATAATGGATTTAATGGTGCTCCGTGGGATGTTCAAAGTTTCGGTTATTTTTTTATAACACAACCCCGATCTGTACTTCTCCACAAGTTAGTCCCTGACCTGTTTGGAGAGCTCCTTGTTCTTCATGGTGCCGCTTGCTTGGTGGTGTTGCAGACTCTGGGGCCTTTCAGAATAGGTGTATATATACTGAGATCATGTGACAGATCATGTGACACTTAGATTGCACACAGGTGAATATTATTTAACTAATTATGTTACTTCTGAAGGTAATTGGTTCTTTTTTTCATTTCACTTCACCAATTTGGATTACTTTGTGTATGTCCATTACGTGAAATCCAAATAAAAATCAATTTAAATTACTGGTTGTAATGAAACACAATAGGAAAAATGCAAAGGGGATGAATACTTTTGCAAGGCACTGTATATGGTATTGGTGGAGTAGGGGCCTGAGGACACACTGTGTGTTGTGAAATCTGTGAATGTATTGTAATGTTTTTAAAATTGCATAAACTGCCTTAATTTGCTGGAACCCAGGAAAAGTAGCTGCTGCTTTGGCAACAGCTCATGGGGATCCATTGAAAATACAAATTACGTTAACAGTTCAGAATGAGAAAGTATGGGATTTATGGAAATAATGACATGCACATTTAAGATGCCCCAAAGCTTTTTACTGTCATTCTTTATATAATGTATCTTTGTTTCATAGTGTAGTTTATTTTGCTTTAGTTTAGTCACATGATTTGTAGTAGGTTTGCCAATCAGACTTAATTGCCATACCGTTTGCCTCATCCCTCTCAACCATACAATTTTTCAATTCCTCATCAATCCAAGGGGATTGAACAGTTTTTACAGTCATTTTCTTAATGGGTGCGTACTTATTAGTAACTAGAATAAGTAGTTTCATAAATTTGTCAATTGTAGCGTCTGGTTACTCCTCATTACACACCACAGACCAGCAAATATTCTTTACATCAACATATAAATCATTACAAAACTTCTTGTATGACCTCTTATACAATGTTTTAGGCCCAGCCTTTGGAGCTTTTGTTTTCCTAGGTATGGCTATTATATTGTGTGGCTTCATGACAATGATCAAGAGCAGCTGCTCACAGATTTGACAGCTCCAACACAGTTCCACCTCCAGCACTGCCACCTCCAGCACCGTTCCACCTCCAGCACCGTTCCACCTTCAGCACCGTTCCACCTCCAGCACCGCCACCTCCAGCACCGTTCCACCTCCAGCACCGCCACCTCCAGCACCGTTCCACCTTCAGCACCGCCACCTCTAGCACCGCCACCCCCAGCACCGTTCCACCTCCAGCACCGCCACCTCCAGCACCGTTCCACCTCCAGCACCGCCACCTCCAGCACCGTTCCACCTCTAGCACCGCCACCTCCAGCACCGTTCCACCTTCAGCACCGTTCCACCTTCAGCACCGTTCCACCTCCAGCACTGTTCCACCTCCAGCACCGTTCCACCTCCAACACCGTTCCACCTTCAGCACCGTTCCACCTCCAGCACCGTTCCACCTCCAACACAGTTCCAACTCCAGCACCGTTCCACCTCCAGCACTGCCACCTCCAGCACTGTTCCACCTCCAGCACCGTTCCACCTCCAGCACCGCCACCTCCAGCACCGTTCCACCTCCAGCACCGTTCCACCTCCAGCACCGCCACCTCCAGCACCGTTCCACCTCCAACACAGTTCCACCTCCAGCACCGTTCCACCTCCAGCACCGTTCCACCTTCAGCACCCTTCCACCTCCAGCACCGCCACCTCCAGCACCGTTCAACCTCCAGCACCGCCACCTCCAGCACCATTCCACCTCTAGCACCGCCACCTCCAGCACCGTTCCACCTTCAGCACCGTTCCACCTTCAGCACCGTTCCACCTCCAGCACCGTTCCACCTCCAGCACCGTTCCACCTCCAGCACCGCCACCTCCAGCACCGTTCCACCTCCAGCACCGTTGCACCTTCAGCACCGTTGCACCTCCAGCACCGTTCCACCTCCAGCACCGTTCCACCTCCAGCACCGTTCCACCTTCAGCACCGTTCCATCTCCAGCACCGCCACCTTCAGCACCGTTCCACCTCTAGCACCGCCACCTCCAGCACCGTTCCACCTCCAGCACCGTTCCACCTTCAGCACCGTTGCACCTCCAGCACCGTTCCACCTTCAGCACCGTTCCACCTCCAGCACCGTTCCACCTCCAGCACCGTTCCACCTCCAGCACCGTTCCATCTCCAGCACCGCCACCTTCAGCACCGTTCCACCTCCAGCACCGTTCTACCTCCAGCACCGTTCCACCTCCAGCACCGTTCCACCTCCAGCACCGTTTCCACCTTCAGCACCGTTCCACCTTCAGCACCGTTCCACCTTCAGCACCGTTCCACCTTCAGCACCGTTTCCACCTTCAGCACCGTTCCACCTCCAGCACCGTTCCACCTCCAGCACCGTTCCACCTTCAGCACCGTTCCACCTTCAGCACCGTTCCACCTCCAGCACCGCCACCTCCAGCACTGTTGCACCGTTGCACCTTCAGCACCATTGCACCTTCAGCACCGTTCCACCTCCAGCACCGTTCTACCTCCAGCACCGTTCTACCTCCAGCACCGTTCCACCTCCAGTGCTATCGCCTGTTAAAACTTGATCTGATTGAATCTGATTGAATTTTTACCTCTTAAGGATTGGAACCTTTTTTTAAATGTTCTCCTAAAACGACATACCCAAATCTAACTGCCTGAAGCTCAGGACCTGAAGCAAGGATATGCAAATTCTTGGTACCATTTGAAAGGAAACACTTTTTCAAACACATGTTTGTGGAAATGTGAAATTAATGTAGGAGAATATAATACAAAATATAATACAAAGAAAAAAACACTTGGTTTTTGTATATATATATATATATATATCCATCATCTTTGAAATGCAAGAGAAAAGCCATAATGCAATATTTGCAGTTTAGGCTCAATTTAGATGGTGGCCACTAGATGGCAGCAGTGGGGGTGCAAAGTTTCAGATTGAACCATGTAAGTGCATTATTAGATGAATGTATCAAATCAGTTGCCGTGATACAAGTTTTTGTTGTTGTGCACTCTCCTCAAACAATAGCATGGCATTTTTTCACTGAAATAGCTACTGTAAATTGGACAATGCAGTTAGATTAACAAGAATTTAAGCTTTCTGCCCATATCAGATATGTCTATGTGTCACATCTGCTCCTGCTACACCCTCTGGTGTTCATCCGGTGTCTCCTTGACCCGCAGCCACTCCCCCAGTACACGCTCTCTCTCTCCCTCTCTGTTTGTGTGATTGTGTGGTTGGAGACAGGTGTGCTGAAGTCAGAGCAGATCCCCACCAGCTGCAACCTATTCCACAATCAAGACCTCTACAAATACTCAGTCCTGCCACTTCCACTCTGTCAGAACGTAATCTCTGCTCATTTCACCGCCCTGACTATGGTCCCTGTCTCCTGTTCCACACCACGCTACCCTGTTGTGGTGTTGGCACACTACTAATCCCTTGGATTCACCTCCGGACCTGCTTACCCTGTTCCAATCCCGTTCACTCCAACCTCAGCCTCCACATCTGGTTTCCTACAACCCACCTGAGCTTCCTCTGGCCTGCACTCCATCTCTCCCTGTTTTTGTAATAAATACTTTGATTTATTCATCCAGTTTCCTCATTTCAGTCTGCTCTTGGGCTCTTGGGTTCCCTTGTGCCTCTCCACCTAACACTATGTCCTGGGAAATGTTCTAATTACTTACAATGTCATGCTAATCACATTAGCGCACGTTAGCTCAACCGTCCCGGTGGAGGGACACCGATCCTGTAAAACCCTTCAATGTAATGTGTTTATTCATTGTAATCATGTGAGTATTAATGATAAGTTGATATGACATACTAGTACAGCCTCTAAGTCTCATTCAGTGATATGGAAATGAAATTGATAGTTCTCAAAGACAAATGAACAAAACACCCATGGAAAAGGTGTATGATGGACCTGATGGACCTGATGGACCTGATGGACCTGATGGACCTGATGGACCTGATGGACCTGCCTCTTGAAGTGTTGCACTGAGGTTTTTGGGACTTATGTCGTGTTCTTCACATGTTCTTTGCTGCTTTTTACGTTTATAAATCTTTGTCTGGTTGATTGTCTGAAACTCATGGGTTGATGCTGCTGTCTTGGTTCTGGTCTCTCTTTAAAAATAGTTGTTTTTATTAGTAAAGATTAAATAAAAGATCAATTCATCCCTTTTTTATTAGGATAACAAAGTAGCATTACAGAACCGTCTGCTTTGTCAGTCGATAGTGAGATGATGGGTGGGTTGGCAGGCAGTGGTTTTACACACACACACACACACACACACACACACTGATCGTCAAGCTAAATGCCACTGAGTCATTAAATGGGGTCCTTCTGCTTTGTGTTTTCTCAATTAACACTAGTGATTTCATGCTGAAGTGAGAGACTAACTTGCCCTATAGGCCAAACTCATCTTTGTCTAAACTGGAACATGCTGGGCATAGAAAAGGCATATTCTTGAGAGAAAACAATGGGTGGTTTAACAAGCCGATTGGGATTATTATGTCGTCAATTTAATAGAAATATCACTGAAATATGTTTCCGAGAACACAATAATGTTAAAAAATTTAAATTCTTAACAGGTTACATCTACAGGACAGACCGATACCACTTGTAATACGATGAATACAGTTCAGCTATATCTACTATCCAGCTATTTAAAGTACTTTACAGCACTGGTAGCTGTATTGTTGATTAGCATCCGGCATTTCAAGTCTTCTCCCAACAGCTAAACTGGTTATAACTGGTTACAGCTATCAGACGTAAGGTTCCGGTTATAATGATGTCATTTCAACCAGTTTTGCCCAATGGGATCGGTTTCAACAACCAAAACAGGACAGGCAGATTCCCAACCACTGTTGTTTAGAAGAAAAAAAATCTTTCGGATCTGACCTCACCTTACAACCTGGTCTCAAAGCATTTTGTATTATTCTGTACGTAAATCCGAGACACTCCATTTAGTATATGTTATTGTCACGCCTTGGTCTTAGTATTTTGTGTTTTAGATAATTAGTTGGTCAGGCCAGGGTGTGACATGGGTTTATGTTATTGTGTTGACGTATTGGGGTTTTTGTAGGCATTGGGATTGTGGTTGATTAGGGGTGTGTTTAGTTTAGGTTTGGCTGCCTGAGGCGGTTCTCAATCAGAGTAAGGTGATTCTTGTTGTCTCTGATGGGGAACCGTATTTAGGTAGCCTGGGTTTCACTGTGTATTTCGTGGGTGATTGTTCCTGTCTCTGTGTAGTTTCACCAGATAGGCTGTATTTAGGTTTCACGTTTTGTTGTTTTGTATTTTGTATCAGTTATTTCATGTACCGCGATTCATTCATTAAAAACATGAGTAACCACCACGCTGCATTTCGGTCCGACTTTCTTGCGACAAACGAAGAACGTCGTTACAGTTATGTTTGGTATGGTTACATAAGACAGATGGTTACTTAAGGCAAAAGTGAAAGGAGGGTGGTTGGTTGGTGTGGATAGATAGATGTATAACGCGAACGTCTAGCAACCCAAAATTCAGAATTCGAATGTCCTCACGTACAACTTTAGCATTTTAGCTAAATAGCACCTTTTCAATGACATTTTAGCGACTTTGCAACTACTTAGAATGTTAGCTAAACCTTCCCCTGACCCTAACCTTAACTTGAACCCTTTTAACAAAACCATTAGCTAACCTTAACCTTAACCCTTTATCCTAACTCCTAAACTTAACCTTAACCCAAACCTAGTGTGAAATGTTACGTTTCGTATTGTATGTATTGTTAATTTGTAGATGTGCATTGCCCATTATGAATGCTGTGTTATGAATTACAATTCAAATTACTTGTTAAGCATTTGCAAAACATACAATATGTTATGAATTTGCTAAATGTATTTTATGAGTGCTAGCTAGGTGGCTAATGTTAGCTAGCTAGCTAACATTAGTTAGGCTAGGGGTTAGGGTTAAGGTTAAGTTGGGGTGGCAGGTAGCCTAGTGGTTAGAGCATTGGACTAGTAACTGAAAGGATGCTGTGATCTATTCCCAGAGCTGACAAAGTAAAAATCTGTTGTTCTGCCCCTGAACAAGGCAGATAACCTACTGTTCCTAGGCCATCATTGAAAATAAGAATTTGTTCTTAAATTACTTGCTTAGTTAAATAAAGGTAAGAACAACAAAAAAGTTTAGGAGTGATAAGATTCCAAACTTTGGGTTGCTAGGCCTTTGCATTATACATCTACCCAACCATCCACCCTCCTTTCACTTTTGCCTTAAGTAACCACCTATCGTATGTAACATATACTAAATGAAGTGTCTCGGATTTACATACAGAATAATATAAAATGCTCTGAGACCAGGTTGCGCCTTGACCTGGCTTAATTCAGAGTGGCTACAATGGAAGGAATGCCACCGATGGGTTGTAAAGATGAGAGTTGAAAAAAAGCTAATGCTAACAACAACTTGACTTGAGCTTTGTCTCCTCTGAGGTTTATACAAATGTAACCTACGATGGTGTTTTAAAAAGCATTTTGGAAATAACAATTCTGAAATCAAATCTGGGGTCAATTGCAAGATCAAGACATTGCGTATTTGTGTACATAAAATAAAGAACTAGCCGAGTACGGGGTAAACTGTAGGCAATAGGGTACTCAATAAATACACTGCTGCACGTGGGGCTTCTCTGTTAGAAACATCAATATCCAGAGAGCAAATAACCTATAGTCATCACTTAATTACCTTATCACTGTGATTTAGGGGACAAGGTGAATGTTAAATAGCTGTAAATCCTTATCTTTGACTATGTGGGTGGTTTATGGCAGTTTCAACAGCAGCTCGGAGACAAAACGTCTATACCTGCAGTGGGATACACGATTTATAGCTTTATTACTCGTTGTCTAAAAGAGCAGAGAAACATATAAT
>NC_088242.1:7991935-7999435 GCF_036934945.1 Oncorhynchus masou masou
AATAATATAGTGACAAAACAATAACCAGAAGGAAATAATATAGTGACAACACAATAACACAATAACCAGAAGGAAATATTATAGAGACAACACAATAACACAATAACCAGCTGGAAATAATATAGTGACAAAACAATAACACAATAACCAGCTGGAAATAATATAGAGACAACCCAATAACACAATAACCAGCTGGAAATAATATAGAGACAACACAATAACACAATAACCAGCTGGAAATAATATAGAGACAACACAATAACCAGCTGGAAATAATATAGAGACAACACAATTACACAATAACCATCCGGAAATAATATAGAGACAACACAATTACACAATAACCATCCGGAAATAATATAGAGACAACACAATAACACAATAACCAGCTGGAAATAATATAGAGACAACACAATAACATAATAACCAGATGGAATAATATAGAGACAACACAATAACACAATAACCAGAAGGAAATAATATAGTGACAACACAATAACACAATAACCAGCTGGAAATAATATAGTGACAAAACAATAACCAGCATGGAAATAATATAGAGACAACACAATAACAAGCTGGAAATAATATAGAGACAGTACAATAACACAATAACCAGATGGAAATAATATAGAGACAACACAATAACCAGCTGGAAATAATATAGAGACAGCACAATAACACAAAAACCAGCTGGAAATAATATAGAGACAACACAATAACACAATAACCAGCTGGGAATAATATAGAGACAACACAATAACACAATAACCAGCTGGAAATAATATAGTGACAAAACAATAACCAGCTGGAAATAATATAGTGACAACACAATAACACAATAACCAGCTGGAAATAATATAGAGACAACACAATAACACAATAACCAGCTGGAAATAATATAGTGACAACACAAAAACACAATAACCAGCTGGAAATAATATAGAGACAACACAATAACACAATAACCAGCTGGAAATAATATAGAGGCAACACAATAACACAATAACCAGCTGGAAATAATATAGAGGCAACACAATAACACAATAACCAGCTGGAAATAATATAGAGACAACACAATAACCAGCCGGAAATAATATAGAGACTACACAATAACACAATAACCAGCTGGGTATAATATAGAGACAACAAAATAACACAATAACCAGAAGGAAATAATATAGTGACAACACAATAACACAATACATTTACATTTACATTTAAGTCATTTAGCAGAAGAAAATAATATAGAGACAACACAATAACACAATAACCAGCCGGAAATAATTTAGAGACAACACAATAACACAATAACCAGCTGGAATAATATAGATACAACACAATAACACAATAACGAGAAGTAAATAATATAGTGACAACACAATAACACAATAACCAGCTGGAAATAATATGGAGACAACACAATAACACAATAACCAGCAGGAAATAATATAGAGACAACACAATAACACAATAACCAGCTGGAAATAATATAGAGACAACACAATAACACAATAACCAGCTGGAAATAATATAGAGACAACACAATAACAAGCTGGAAATAATATAGAGACAACACAATAACACAATAACCAGCAGGAAATAATATAGACAACACAATAACACAATAACCAGCTGGAAATAATATAGAGACAACACAATAACACAATAACCAGCTGGAAATAATATAGAGACAACACAATAACAAGCTGGAAATAATATAGAGACAACACAATAACACAATAACCAGCAGGAAATAATATAGAGAGAGTACAATAATACAATAACCAGATGGAAATAATATAGAGACAACACAATAACCAGCTGGAAATAATATAGAGACAACACAATAACCAGCTGGAAATAATATAGAGACAACACAAGAACACAATAACCAGCAGGAAATAATATAGAGACAGCACAATAACACAATAACCAGCTGGAAATAATATAGAGACAACACTATAACACAATAACCAGCCGGAAAATATATAGAGACAACACAATAACCAGCTGGAAATAATATAGAGACAACACAATAACACAGTAACCAGCTGGGTATAATATACACATCAGATTTTTCAATGTAACATTTCTAATGTTGATTCAGCAGTAAATTCAGTCTATTAGAGTTAAAGTAACACTCAGTGGTGTAAAATGATGGTGACCATTGATGGTGTTAATAACCCGAGTTATTTAAAAAAAGCATCTTTGTTTTTGCATGTACATTGATTGATTTATTCTTATGCTACACAAAGATAAATAACATAACTTCTTCTGAACTAATCCAATCATTTAGTTAGGCTGATTGCACCCATTACTGAAATGGTTGTTCTGGTTTATATATATTACGTATTTCCTAACCCTGGTAGGCATTATGAATGCAGGTTGCAGGTGAATAAAGTGTCTAACTTTGCCAGACAGCATAACGTGACTTGCAGATCTGATCTATCTCGTCATTTGAAAACCAGGGTTTTCCTAACACCACTATGTTAGGGTAAAACGAAGCTAAACTAAGCTATCAAAGTAAGGCCTTCTTATATATGTAATATATTGTCATTTTCACATTTTTTACATTTTTTTTCTGATAAGATTCGCTCTTGAAAATTTGGTGAATGCCACAGGTCTTTAAAAGGAAAGCATTCAATAACCATGTCTCTGTTACTAACAAATACAGTTGTGGTTTAACACTCTACAATTCACTTGAAAAGAGAAGTCACTATGATAAAGATGTAAATTAGGCTTTACACAATACAGTGTTAATACAACACCCAAAATAAATTACTATAATAGTGTTTTTTTGCATTACACTAATAGGAGTTACTTTTCGATTAACACTAGTGTTGAATATAAATAACACCGTGAGTGTTAATTGCCTCATAATGTTTAATTGGAGTAACACTGGTAAGTGTAATGCAGTGTTAATTTGTTACACTATGAAGTGTTACATTAACGCCATAGAGCACTTGGAAACACATTACTTGACACCCACCCTCACAAAATGGTCATAACTGTGAGATAAAATGTCATAACCCTGTCATGACATATATATTTACACCCGTTGTCACCTATATTGCATTATTTTATGGATGATTGAGACCTTAAATAAACCATGTCAAAACACACAAAACCTACCACACAAGTAAAAACATTCCATTACACCATAGCCTGCTTGTCAACAGTATGTTAATGTTATTTAAAACTACTTGACGCACCTATTTTGTTAGCGGGATCATTTTCATTAACATCCGCAAAATTGCAGTGCGCAAAATTCTAATTAAATTACTAAAAATATTTAATTTTCACAAAATCACAAGTGCAATATAGCAAAACACAGCCTAGCTTGTTGTTAATCCACCTGGCGTGTCAGATTTCAATAAAACCTTTCGGCGAAAGCATAATAAGCGTTTATGTAGGAACATCTCTCTCAGTAGACAAAATATTACAAACAGCTAGCAGCCAAGTAGATTCGTCACGAAAGTCAGAAAAGCAATAAATTAAATCGCTTACCTTTGATGGTCTTCGCATGTTTGCATTCACGAGACTCCCAGTTACACAATAAATGTTCCTTTTGTTCCATAAAGATTATTTTTATATCCAAAATACCTCCGTTTGTTTGGCGCGTTATGTTCAGAAATTCACAGACTCGAGCGGTCACGACATCGCAGACGAAAATTCCAAATAGTATCCGTAAAGTACGTAGAAAGATGTCAAACGTTTTTTATAATCAATCCTCTGGTTGTTTTTACAATATATAATCGATATTATGTCAAACGGAATGTAACGTCTTTCATAGGCGAGAGAGATAAAATGGCTGTTGCACATGAAAAACTTGCTGGCACCCAGCCATCCACTGACGCGTCTTTTCTCGATCATTTTTCCAAATAAAAGCCTGAAACTATGTCTAAAGACTGTTCACAGCTTGAGGAAGCCATAGGAAAAGGAATCTGGTTGATATCCCTTTAAATGGAGGCAAGGCATCCAATGGAACAGAGAGCTTTTAGGAAAAACACACACTTCCATGTTGGATATTCCTCAGGTTTTCGCCTGCAATATCAGTTCTGTTATACTCACAGACAATATTTTGACAGTTCTGGAAACCTTTGAGTGTTTTCTATCCTAATCCTAATCTAATTTTATGCATATTCTAGTTTCTGGGCCTGAGAAATAGGTAGTTTCAAATGGGTACGTTTTTGAGCCAAAAACAAAAAATACTGCCCCCTACACTCAAGAAGTTTTAATTAACAATTTTCTAAAATTGACCATATTAAATTAGCATTGAAAATTGCGCACACATTGATGTCTGACATGCACCTACCCCAATGCTGCGTTGCTGATGACTGGGATGAATGTAGGAGCAGATTACAAGATCAGGAAAAGACACCCTCTTTGTGACTGATGACTGACATAAGGACACGTACGTGTATGTCCTTACATGATTATGATGTCATAATGCTTCTTGACAGTGTCATAAAGTGTAAGTTATTTTAAAATATGATGAAAAAAACCCCACATGATTTTCATGAATTCATTAAAACAACAACAAAGGAATTAAGAAACAAACTTTCAAACGTAAAGGTAAATCTCTTGGCAGAGAATAAATGTGGGTTTTGACTCTCTTGTGTCGGTGTCATAACCAGCCATAAAATAACGCAATATATGTCACAACAGGTGTAAATGTATGTCACAACAGGTGTAAATATATGTGTTATGACAGCTGTTATGACATATTATGCCGTGGTTATGACCATGTCATAACGTGTCATCACTCTGGGTGTCAAGTAAAGTGTTACCGAGTCGTTTTTTTACACTCTGTAAAGTGGGACTATTTGCCCTCTGAAGTAGTGTTAAATCTCTTTAGGTGTTGATTTAACATCCCAAAATGTACTGTGTCACGCCCTGGTCTATATTGATTATGTTATCTTCATTTATTGAGTCTGGCCAGGGTGTGACATGGGTTTATTTGTAGTGTGTTTCGTCTTGGGGTTGTGTGGGGTGTATAGATTAGTCTATGGCTGCCTGAGTCGGTTCTCAATCAGAGTCAGGTGATTATCGTTGTCTCTGATTGGGAACCATATTTAGGTAGCCTGGGTTTCACTGTGTGTTTGTGGGTGATTGTTCCTGTCTCTGTGTTTGTTGCACCAGTCAGGGCTGTTTCGGTTTTCGACGTTTGTTGTTTTGTATTGTTCGTGTTTCGTCATAATTAAAGATGTATCGAACGAACCACGTTGCATTTTGGTCCGATCCTTATTCCACCTCTTCGTCCCATACAGCTTCTGCTTGTGCAAAGTGCGCTGAATTGAACGATGCACAGTGACACCATCTGCAGCAAGATGATGTTGTAGGTCTTCAGAGGTGGTCTGTGGGCTGTTTTTGACCGTTCTCACCATCCTTTGCCTCTCCGATATTTTACTTGGCCTGCCACTTCTGGCCTTAACAAGAACTGTGCCTGTGGTCTCCCATTTCCTCACTATGTTCCTCACAGTGGACACTGGCAGCTTAAATCTCTGCGAAAGCTTTTTGTAGCCTTCCTCTAAACCATAATGTTGAACAATCTTTGTTTTCAGGTCATTTGAGAGATGTTTTGAGGCCCCCATGTTGCCACTCTTCAGAGGAGAGTCAAAGAGAACAACAACTTGCAATTGGCTGCCTTAAATACCTTTTCTCTTGATTGGATGCACTTGTCTATGAAGTTCAAGGCTTAGTGAGCTCACCAAACCAATTGTGTGTTCCAATTAATCCGTGCTAAGTATTTAAAGGTATTCAAATCAACAGAATGACAAGGGTGCCCACATTTTTGCATAGCCTATTTTTCACATCTGATTTAATTTCGTAAAACTTAATATTGCTACACTAAAAATCTTTGTCTGGACAATACCCCAGTACTCAGCTTTTATTAGAAAATGAATGGCATGCCACTGTGATCATTTTCTGTGATGACAGAGTAAATTATTATGCAGCCTGAGTGGTGCCCAAACGTTTTCATATGACTGTATATAAGGAAGGTAATCAGGGAGGTGATGGAGTCCAGGTGAGTCTGATGACATGCATGTGTGCGTAACGATGGTGACAGGTGTGCGTAACGATGGTGACAGGTGTGCGTAATGATGGTGACAGGTGTGCATAACGATGGTGACAGGTGTGCGTAACGATGGTGACAGGTGTGCGTAACGATGGTGACAGGTGTGCGTAACAATGGTGACAGGTGTGCGTAACAATGGTGACAGGTGTGCGTAACGATGGTGACAGGTGTGCGTAACGATGGTGACAGGTGTGCGTAACGATGGTGACAGGTGTGCGTAACGATGGTGACAGGTGTGCGTAACGATGGTGACAGATGTGCGTAACGATGGTGACAGGTGTGCGTAACGATGGTGACAGGTGTGCGTAACGATGGTGACAGGTGTGCGTAACGATGGTGACAGGTGTGCGTAACGATGGTGACAGGTGTGCGCCATAACAAGCAGCCTGGTGACCTAGAGGCCGGAGAATACTTCCGAATACTTTAAAAAGTATTCATACACCGTCACTAAGTTGAACTATTTCACATGTTGAATTTAAAACATTTATTAAATATAGATTCTACACACAATACTCCATCATGAGAAAGTGAAAACACATTTTTAGAAATGTTTGTACATCTATTGAAAAGAAAAAAAAGAAAATATCTCATAAACATAAGTCTGGGTAACTCCATATTTTTTTTAAATTTCCCAATGATGGAGGCCACTGTGCTCTTGTAAACTTTCAACACTCTAGAAATTGTTTTATACCCTTCCACAGATATATATGCCTCTCAGAGATCTACAGTTCATTCATGGTATCTGCCCTGACATGCACTGTCAACTGTGGGACCTTACATAGACAAGTGTGCTTCTTTCTAAATCAAGTCCAAACGATTGAATTTTCCACAGGTTGGACTCCAATCAAGTTTCAGCAACATATCACGGATGATCTAAGGATATTGGATTCACCGGAGCTCCATCTGGATTTTTATAGCAAAGGGGTGTGAATACTTATGTAAATTACACATTTCTGTATTTCGTTTTCAATAAATTAGCCCCAAAAAAAAGATCTAAAAACATGTTTTCACCTTGTCATTACGGGGTATTGTGTGTAGATGGGTGAGAGAAAAAAAATATAATTAATCCATTTTAAATTCAGGCTGTAACACAGCAAAAAGTGGACTAAGACAAGGGGTGTGAATAATTTGGTGAAGGTACTGTAAATACAGTGGGGATTACATATCATTGGGAACCAACACTATAACCAATCACCTGCAGACAAAGGGAGAAGCTGTCACCCCCCCCCCCCCCTCGTTTCCCTCCCTCCATCCCCTGCCTGCCTTCAGACTCGTGATCCCTCATCGGCTATGGGGAAGGACAGTGGCGGAGTGGAGAGGACTCCCTTCATGCCTGAAGGTCAGGGTGGAGAGGACTCCCTTTATGCCTGAAGGTCAGGGTGGAGAGGACTCCCTTTATGCCTGAAGGTCAGGGTGGA
>NC_088242.1:8004435-8019435 GCF_036934945.1 Oncorhynchus masou masou
TGTAATGTTTTGTGTTGTACTGTGTTGTAATGTGTTGTAATGTGTTGTGTTGTACTGTGTTGTGTTGTACTGTGTTGTAATGTGTTGTGTTGTAATGTGTTGTGTTGTAATGTGTTGTGTTGTGTTGCTGCTCGCTGGTTAGGTTACTGAGACAGGGGATCTGGCCCTGCGTCTCAAATTGAACCCTTTACTATATACAGTGCACTACTTTTGACCAGGACACCTAGGGTGCACTATGTAGGGCATAGGGTGTCATTTGAGACACAGGCACACAGTATTAATTGTCTGTGTCTCTGTGGCTGGATGGGGATAGGTACTGTGGAAGTGCAAATGGCTGTGTCTCTATGGCTGGATAGGGATAGGTACTGTGGAAGTGCAAATGGCTGTGTCTCTATGGCTGGATGGGGATAGGTACTGTGGAAGTGCAAATGGCTGTGTCTCTATGGCTGGATAGGGATAGGTACTGTGGAAGTGCAAATGGCTGTGTCTCTATGGCTGGATGGGGATAGGTACTGTGGAAGTGCAAATGGCTGTGTCTCTATGGCTGGATAGGGATAGGTACTGTGGAAGTACAAATGGGACCCTAACAAAGAGATTGATTCTCCGATTTGACAAAGATGTCCAAGAGGGATTCAGATATTCTTGTATTCGATTCAGTCGTGTTGACATTCTGAGCAGGAACTGACAAAGGATAGCGCACTACTTTTGACCAAAACACAATATTGAATAGGTTGCCATTTGGGACACGGCCAAACACCCAACTGTGTCCCTTATTTCTTTCCCAGAATCCAATCCCACGGAGGGAAGAGTTTCCCTGCGTCAAACTGTCGGATGTGGCAACAAAACAACAAAACATTACATGTGCTGTGTTTGCTAATGCGAAGCAGAGGCTAAATAGAGGCCTCAGAGACTCTGGAGAACAGAGTGAAATGACACTTTGTACTGTGATGTAGCGTACTGTTCTGTCTGTAGTTGTTGTTTTAAAACTGAGCGAAGTAATTACAAAGAAACGTATTGTTCATTCGACAACAATATTCTGTAACACTTTATTTGGATAGTCCGTTTGTAGATGCTAAACAGACTATCGGTAACATTTCAACTAACCACAGGAAGTTGGTGGCATGTCGATTAGAGAGGATGGGCTTGTTGTAATTGCTGGAGAGGAATGGTATCAAATACATCAAAATAAAAATAAAAGAGAGCCTCACACTCTTGGAGCTCAGATGCAAACATTTTAATACCAACGTTTTTACAGCCAAGTACATCAAACACATGGTTTCCATGTTGTTGATGCCATTCCAGGATCTCCGTTCCGGACATTATTATGTGCCTTCCTCCCCTCAGCAGCCTCCTGTGCTAATTTTATACTAACCCTTATTCTAAACAAAGACTTAACCCTTACCTAACCCTAGCTGTAACCCTTATTCTAAACAAAGACTTAACCCTTACCTAACCCTAGCCGTAACCCTTATCCGAAGCCTGACCCTTACCGTAACTTTAGTAAGCAGTTGCTTATCTATATGTATAGTATCTATATATCTATATATATATAGATATCTATATGTGTATACACACATATATATATATATATATATATATATATATATAGATATCTATATATATATATATATATATATATATATATATATATATATATATATATATATATATATATATATATATATATATATATATATATATATATATATATATATATATATATATATATATATATATATATATATATATATAGTATGTATACAGTGCCTTGCGAAAGTATTCGGTCCCCTTGAACTTTGCAACCTTTTGCCACATTTCAGGCTTCAAACATAAAGATATAAAACTGTATTTTTTTGTGAAGAATCAACAACAAGTGGGACACAATCATGAAGTGGAACGACATTTATTGAATATTTCAAACTTTATTAACAAATCAAAAACTGAAAAATTGGGCGTGCAAAATTATTCAGCCCCCTTAAGTTAATACTTTGTAGCGCCACCTTTTGCTGCGATTACAGCTTTAAGTCGCTTGAGGTATGTCTCTATCAGTTTTGCACATCGAGAGACTGAATTTTTTCCCCATTCCTCCTTGCAAAACAGCTCGAGCTCAGTGAGGTTTGATGGAGATAAATGTCGTTCCACTTCATGATTGTGTCCCACTTGTTGTTGATTCTTCACAAAAAAATACAGTTTTATATCTTTATGTTTGAAGCCTGAAATGTGGCAAAAGGTCACAAAGTTCAAGGGGGCCGAATACTTTCGCAAGGCACTGTATATAGTGTCTATATGTATAGTGTCTATATGTATAGTATCTATATGTATAGTGTCTATATGTATAGTATCTATATATATAGTGTCTATATGGCTAGTGTCTATATGTATAGTGTCTATATGGTTAGTGTCTATATGATTATTATCTATATGTATAGTATCTATATATATAGTGTCTATATGTATAGTATATATATGTATAGTGTCTATATGTCTAGTGTCTATATGTATAGTGTCTATATGATTAGTGTCTATAGGGATAGTGCCTATATGATTAGTATCTATATGTATAGTGTCTATATGTATAGTGTATATAGTATCTATATGTATAGTGTATATAGGATCTATATGTATAGTGTCTATTTGACTAGTTCTATATGTATAGTGTCTATAGTATCTATATGTATAGTGTCTATAGTATCTATATGTATAGTGTCTATAGTATCTATATATATAGTATCTATATGTATAGTGTATATATGTATAGTATCTATATGATTAGTATCTATATGTATAGTGTCTATAGTATCTATATGTATAGTATCGATATGTATAGTGTCTATAGTATCTATATTTATAGTGTATATAGGATCTATATGTATAGTGTCTATAGTATCTATATGTATAGTGTCTATATGTACAGTGTCTATAGTATATATATATATATATATATATATATATATATATATATATATATATATGTATAGTATCTATATGTATAGTGTCTATAGTATCTATATTTATAGTATATATTTGTATAGTGTCTATAGTATCTATATGGATAGTGTCTATAGTATCTATATGTATAGTATCTATAGTATATATATGTATAGTGTCTATAGTATCTATATGTATGGTATCTATATGTATAGTGTCTATATGATTAGTATCTATATGTATAGTATCGATATGTATAGTGACTATAGTATCTATATGTATAGTGTATATAGGATCTATATGTATAGTGTCTATTTGACTAGTTCTATATGATTAGTGTCTATATGTATAGTGTATATAGTATCTATATGTATAGTATCTATATCTATAGTGTCTATAGTATCTATATGTATATTGTCTATATGTATAGTGTCTATATGTATAGTGTATATAGTATCTATATGTATAGTATCTATATGTATAGTGTCTATAGTATATATATGTATAGTGTCTATAGTATCTATATGTATAGTAGCTATATGTATAGTGTCTAGAGTATCTATATGTATAGTATCTATAGTATATATATGTATAGTATCTATATGTACAGTGTTTATATGATTGGTATCTATATGTATAGTGTCTATATGACTAGTATCTATATGTATAGTGTCTATATGTATAGTGTCTATATGATTAGTATCTATATGTATAGTGTCTATTTGACTAGTTCTATATGTATAGTGTCTATTTCTATAGTGTCTATAGTATCTATATGTATAGTGTCTATATGATTAGTATCTATATGTATAGTATCGATATGTATAGTGTCTATAGTATCTATATGTATAGTGTATATAGGATCTATATGTATAGTGTCTATATGTATAGTGTCTATAGTATCTATATGTATAGTGTCTATATGTGCAGTGTCTATAGTATATATATGTATAGTATCTATATGTATAGTGTCTATAGTATCTATATGTATAGTATCTATATGTACATTGTCTATAGTATCTTTATGTATAGTGTCTATATTATCTATATGTTTAGTATCTATATGTATAGTGTCTATAGTATCTATATGTATAGTATATATATTATCTATATGTATAGTGTCTATATGTATGGTGTCTATATGGTTAGTATCTATATGTATAGTATCTATATGTATAGTATCTATATGAATAGTGTCTATAGTATCTATATGTATAGTATCTATATGTATAGTGTCTATAGTATTTATATGTATAGTGTCTATAGTATCTATATGTAAAGTGTCTATATGATTAGTATCTATATGTATAGTGTCTATAGTATCTATATGTATAGTGTCTATAGTATCTATATGTATAGTGTCTATATGTATAGTGTCTATATGATTAGTATCTATATGTATAGTGTCTATAGTGTCTATATGTATATTATCTATATGTATAGTATCTATATGTATAGTGTCTATAGTATATATATGTATAGTATCTGTATGTATAGTGTGTATATTATCTATATGTATAGTATCTATATGTATAGTGCCTATAGTATCTAAATGTATAGTGTCTATATGTATAGTATCTATATGTATAGTATCTATATGTATAGTATCTATATGTATAGTATCTATATGTATAGTGCCTATAGTATCTATATTTATAGTGTCTATAGTATCTATATGTATAGTATCTATATGTATAGTGTCTATATGTATAGTATCTATATGTGTAGTATCTGTATGTATAGTGTCTATAGTATCTATGTGTATAGTATCTAAAGTATCTATATGTATCGTGTGTATAGTATCTATATGTATAGTATCTATATGTATAGTATCTATATGTTTAGTATCTATATGTATAGTATCTATATGTATCGTGTGTATAGTATCTATATGTATAGTATCTATATGTATCGTGTGTATAGTGTCTATATGTATAGTATATATATGTATAGTATCTATATGTATAGTATCTATATGTATAGTATCTATATGTATCATGTGTATAGTGTCTATATGTATAGTGTCTATATGTATAGTATCTATATGTATAGTATCTATATGTATAGTATCTATATGTATAGTATCTATATGTATCGTGTGTATAGTGTCTATATGTATAGTATCTATATGTATAGTGTCTATATGTATAGTATATATATGTAAAGTATCTATATGTATAGTATCTATATGTATAGTATTTATATGTATAATATATATATATGTATAGTATCTATATGTATAGTATCTATATGTACAGTATATATATGTATAGTATCTATATGTATAGTATCTATATGTATAGTATCTATATGTATCGTGTGTATAGTATCTATATGTATAATATCTATATGTATAGTATCTATATGCATAGTATCTATATGTATAGTGTCTATAGTATCTATATGTATAGTATCTATATGTATAGTATCTATATGTATCGTGTGTATAGTATCTATATGTATAGTATCTATATGTATAGTGCCTATAGCATCTATATGTATAGTATCTATATGTATAGTGCCTATAGTATCTATATGTATAGTATCTATAGTATCTATATGTATAGTGTCTATATGTATAGTGTCTATATGTTTAGTATCTATATGTATAGTATCTATATGTATAGTGCCTATAGTATCTATATGTATAGTGTCTATAGTATCTATATGTATAGTGCCTATAGAATCTATATGTATAGTATCAATAGTATCTATATGTATATTGTGTATAGTATCTATATGTATAGTGTCTATAGTATCTATATGTATAGTGCCTATATGTATAGTGTCTATAGTATCTATATGTATAGTATCTATATGTATAGTGCCTATAGTATCTATATGTATAGTATCAATAGTATCTATATGTATAGTGTCTATAGTATCTATATGTATAGTATCTATATGTATATTGTGAATAGTATCTATATGTATAGTATCTATATGTATAGTGTCTATATTATCTATATGTATGTTGTGTATAGTATCTATATGTATAGTATCTACAGTATATGTATAGTGTCTATAGTATCTATATGTATAGTGTCTATAGTATATATATGTATAGTGTCTATATTATCTATATGTATAGTATCTATATGTATATTGTGAATAGTATCTATATGTATAGTATCTACAGTATATGTATAGTGTCTATAGTATCTATATGTATAGTATCTATAGTACCTATATGTATATTGTCTATAGTATCTATTTCTATAATATCTATATGTATATTTTCTATATGAAGAATATCTTCAAATAAAGTGTGACCCAATATTCTCACCTTAGCGCCGTGACGCCGTCAACAGTGTCATGGCATTGTGCGGTTGGGGCCTGGGGTGAATATGGAATAAAATAACTGTGAAACAAGAGACAATGGCTGTAATGTTGATTTATGTAGATAAGTAACTGTTTAAAGGCACGGGGGGGGATTTCAGCTAGACGTGAGAACAGGGAAGGAGATAATCCCTAGGGATGAGATGTAGTGAAACACGAGCGCCGCCAGACATTCTACCCTACCTACTCCTAGTCAGTCAACACATTACTTTAGTGTGTGTGTGTGTGTGTGTGTGTGTGTGTGTGTGTGTGTGTGTGTGTGTGTGTGTGTGTGTGTGTGTGTGTGTGTGTGTGTGTGTGTGTGTGTGTGTGTGTGTGTGTGTGTGTTTTTGTGTGTGGGAGGATATGAATTTGGTTAATCAATTGTCACACTTCTGCAGCACCTGTTGGCTATGATATTGAGAGAATGAACACATTACATGCACAACAATGTAACATTGACTTTAAACCGTCACACACACACACACACACACACACACACACACACACACACACACACACACACACACACACACACACACACACACACACACACACACACACACACGCACACACAGGCACATGGAGAATAGGTAGAATTCAGTGATATTGTTTCGAAAGGTGAGTTACTGTAAGCTCATCTGCCTCATCCATAGAAGACAAATGAACACATTGACAATGACTGTGGCATGCCAAGGGGTTCGTTTCCTTTCTACAAAAGCCCTTTTAGCTGTTTTGTTCCCTTCTGGCAATGGGAGAAGGTGTGCGTGTCTCTGTGTGTGTGTGTGTGTGTGTGTGTGTGTGTGTGTGTGTGTGTGTGTGTGTGTGTGTGTGTGTGTGTGTGTGTGTGTGTGTGTGTGTGTGTGTGTGTGTGTGTGTGTGTGTGTGTGTGTGTGTGTGTGTGTGTGTGTGTGTGTGTGTGTGTGTGTGTGTGTGTGTGTGTGTGTGTCTACACATTTGAATGAAGTGTCTCACTTACCGCTATATAATAGACCTTGGCATTCTCTGCCAGCTCCCAGTTGTCCTGCACAGACAGACCATAAACCAGGGGCCTGCACAGACAGACACAGACCATAAACCAGGGACCTGCACAGACAGACCATAAACCAGGGACCTGCACAGACAGACCATAAACCAGGGACCTACACAGACAGACACAGACCATAAACCAGGGACCTGTACAGACAGACCATAAACCAGGGACCTGTACAGACAGACCATAAACCAGGGACCTGTACAGACAGACCATAAACCAGGGACCTGTACAGACAGACACAGACCATAAACCAGGGACCTGTACAGACAGACCATAAACCAGGGACCTGTACAGACAGACCATAAACCAGGGACCTGTACAGACAGACCATAAACCAGGGACCTGCACAGACAGACCATAAAACAGGGACCTGCACAGACAGACACAGACCATAAACCAGGGACCTGTACAGACAGACACAGACCATAAACCAGGGACCTGTACAGACAGACCATAAACCAGGGACCTGCACAGACAGACCATAAAACAGGGACCTGCACAGACAGACCATAAACCAGGGACCTGTACAGACAGACCATAAACCAGGGACCTGCACAGACAGACCATAAAACAGGGACCTGCACAGACAGACCATAAACCAGGGACCTGTACAGACAGACCATAAACCAGGGACCTGCACAGACAGACCATAAAACAGGGACCTGTACAGACAGACACAGACCATAAACCAGGGACCTGTACAGACAGACACAGACCATAAACCAGGGACCTGTACAGACAGACCATAAACCAGGGACGTGCACAGACAGACCATAAACCAGGGACCTGTACAGACAGACACAGACCATAAACCAGGGACCTGCACAGACAGACACAGGCCATAAACCAGGGACCTGTACAGACAGACCATAAACCAGGGACCTGTACAGACAGACCATAAACCAGGGACCTACACAGACAGACAGACACAATTATCCATATTTATTTCCAACTGCAAAAACATCCCTAAACACCAGCATCAGACAAACACCCAGATACTGGGAGGTGTATCCTCACACCGTACGATGTTAGATACTGGAGGAGATACTGGGAGGTGTATCCTCACACCGTACGATGTTAGATACTGGAGGAGATACTGGGAGGTGTATCCTCACACCGTACGATGTTAGATACTGGAGGAGATACTGGGAGGTGTATCCTCACACCGTACGATGTTAGATACTGGAGGAGATACTGGGAGGTGTATCCTCACACCGTACGATGTTAGATCTCTGGCTAGCACCGTACGATGTTAGATACTGGAGGAGATACTGGGAGGTGTATCCTCACACCGTACGATGTTAGATACTGGAGGAGATACTGGGAGGTGTATCCTCACACCGTAGGATGTTAGATACTGGAGGAGATACTGGGAGGTGTATCCTCACACCGTAGGATGCTAGATACTGGAGGAGATACTGGGAGGTGTATCCTCACACCGTACGATGTTAGATACTGGAGGAGATACTGGGAGGTGTATCCTCACACCGTACGATGCTAGATACTGGAGGAGATACTGGGAGGTGTATCCTCACACCGTACGATGTTAGATACTGGAGGAGATACTGGGAGGTGTATCCTCACACCGTACGATGCTAGATACTGGAGGAGATACTGGGAGGTGTATCCTCACACCGTACGATGTTAGATACTGGAGGAGATACTGGGAGGTGTATCCTCACACCGTACGATGTTAGATACTGGAGGAGATACTGGGAGGTGTATCCTCACACCGTAGGATGCTAGATCTCTGACTAACATGTGTTTTTGTCTTTTTAGGTTACATAGTAACCTACTTTCTCTCAAAATGGTATTGTGTCCCCAAATCTGGCTTGTCTACTACTTATTTAAACTGCATATACTGTGTACTAATCGTACAACATACTATTTAGAACATGCTGTTTAGTTAAAACTAATGCAGTAAGCATCAAATAATGGCACACTAGGCTCCTCCTACTGAGCGTGCATCATCTAATGTACAGTTGTGTTGATTTCCGCCATTCATTCATTTTGGTACAACCTGTCCCCTCAGCTGATTGTCAGCTGTTGTCAGAACCCATGGGTCTCCGAATAGGATTCTCTTCCCCAATAGAAGAAAGGCTCAAATTAGTATCACATCCTGGCATCGAAAGTATACAACATTATCTCAATTTCACATGCTATAAAACTTTATTTGTTCACATACACTACTACTCAAGGTTTTTCTTTATTTTTACTGCTTTCTACATTGTAGAATAATTGTGAAGAAATCAAAACTGTGAAACAACACATATGGAATGATGTAGTCACCACAAAAGTGTTCAACAAATCAAAATATATTTTATATTTGAGATTCTTCAAAGTAGCCACCCTTTGCCTTAATGACAGCTTTGCACACTCTTGGCATTCTCTCAACCAGCTTCATGAGGTAGTCACCTGGAGTGCGTTTCAATTAACAGGTGTGCCTTGTTAAAAGGTCATTTGTGAAATTCTTTCCTCTTATTAATGAGTTTGAGCCAATCAGTTGTGTTGTGACAAGGTAGGGGTGGTATACAGAAGATAGCCCTACTTGGTAAAAGACCAAGTCCATATTATGACAAGAACAGCTCAAGTAAGCTAAGAGAAATGACAGTCCATCATCACTTTAAGACAATATGGAAAATTTAAAGAACTTTGGAAGTTTCTTCAAGTGCAGTCGCAAAAAGCTATCAAGCGCTATGATGAAACTGGGTCTCATGAGGACCGCCACAAGAAAGGAAGTACCAGAGTTTCCTCTGCTTCAGAGGATAAGTTCATTAGTTACCAGCCTCAGAAATTGCAGCCAAAATAATTGCTTCACAGAGTTCAAATAACAGACACATCTCAATATCAACTGTAGACTGCGTGAATCAGTGCTTCATGGTCGAATTGCTGCAAAGAAAACACTACTGAAGGACACCAATAATAAGAAGAGACTTTCTCGGCCCAAGAAACATGAGCAATGGACATTGGACTGGTAAAAATCCAAATTTGAAATATTTGGTTCCAACCGCCATGTCTTTGTGAGACACAGAGTAGGTGAATGGATGATCTTCGCATGTGTGGTTCCCACCGTGAAGCATGGAGGAGGAGGTGTGATGGCGTGGGGGTGCTTTGCTGGTGACACTGTCTGGGATTTATTTAGAATTCAAGTCACACTTAACCAGCAAGGCTACCACAGCATTCTGCAGTGATGTGCCATCCCATCTGGTTTGTGCTCAGTGGGACAATCATTCGCTTTTCAACAAGACAATGACCCAATACACCTCCAGGCTGTGTAAGGGCTATTTGACCAAGAAGGAGAGTGATGGTGCTGCATCAGATGAGATGACCTGGTCTCCACAATCACCCAACCTCAATCAGATTGATACGGTTTGGGATCAGTCAGACGGCAGAGTGAAGGAAAAGCAGCCAACAAGTCCTCAGCATATGTGGGAACTCCTTCAAGACTATTGGAAAACCATTACAAGGGAAGCTGGTTGAGAAAATGCCAAGAGTGTGCAAAGCTGTCATCAAGGCAAAGAGTGGCTACTTTGAAGAATCTCAAATATAAAATACATTTTCATTTGTTTAACACTTTTTGGGTTAGTACATGATTCCATATGTGTTATTTCATAGTTTTGATGTCTTCACTATTATACTACAATGTTGAAATATAGTAAAAATAAAGAAAACACATTGGATGAGTAGGTGTTCTAAAACATTTGACCGGTTCTGTATATAAGCCATGGTGTTTGGCACTAAGATCCATGAACGACAGAGAATATTTGGGACCTTAAACGTCAGGTTATGAATGTAGTAAGTCGATTATAATGTGTTGAGGGAAACACTATGATGGCATCAAATCAAATGAGCAAGTAAAGTACTAACCCATAAGACATAATCAAGCCGTAATCAAACCATGGAGTGAAAAAAATATGCTTCAAGACAATAATATATGAGAATAATATAATAATACAAATATGTGCCATTTATCCAAAGCGACTTAGTCATACATGCTTACATTTCTTACTTATGTGTGGTCCTGGGAATTAACCAACGAACCTGGCGTTGCAAGCACTATGCTCTACAGAGGACAGAGCTACAGAGGACAGAGCTACAGAGGACTGAGCTACAGAGGACAGAGCTACAGAGGACTGAGCTACAGAGGACTGAGCTACAGAGGACAGAGCTACAGAGGACAGAGCTACAGAGGACAGAGCTACAGAGGACAGAGTTACAGAGGACTGAGCTACAGAGGACTTAGCTACAGACTGAGTTACAGAGGACTGAGCTACAGAGGACTGAGCTACAGACTGAGTTACAGAGGACTGAGCTACAGAGGACTGAGCTACAGAGGACTGAGCTACAGAGGACAGAGCTACAGAGGACTGAGCTACAGAGGACAGAGCTACAGAGGACAGAGCTACAGAGGACAGAGCTACAGAGGACTGAGCTACAGACTGAGCTACAGAGGACTGAGCTACAGAGGACTGAGCTACAGAGGACAGAGCTACAGGGGACAGAGCTACAGAGGACAGAGCTACAGAGGACAGAGTTACAGAGGACTGAGCTACAGAGGACAGAGCTACAGAGGGCTGAGCTACAGAGGACAGAGCTACAGAGGACAGAGCTACAGAGGACAGAGCTACAGAGGACTGAGCTACAGAGGACAGAGCTACAGAGAACTGAGCTACAGACTGAGCTACAGAGGACTGAGCTACAGAGGACTGAGCTACAGAGGACTGAGCTACAGAGGACTGAGCTACAGAGGACAGAGCTACAGAGAACTGAGCTACAGACTGAGCTACAGAGGACTGAGCTACAGAGGACTGAGCTACAGAGGACTGAGCTACAGAGGACAGAGCTACAGAGAACTGAGCTACAGACTGAGTTACAGAGGACTGAGTTACAGAGGACTGAGCTACAGAGGACTGAGCTACAGACTGAGTTACAGAGGACTGAGCTACAGAGGACAGAGCTACAGAGGACTGAGCTACAGAGGACAGAGCTACAGAGGACTGAGCTACAGAGGACAGAGCTACAGAGGACAGAGCTACAGAGGACTGAGCTACAGAGGACAGAGCTACAGAGGACAGAGCTACAGAGGACTGAGCTACAGAGCACTTAGCTACAGACTGAGTTACAGAGGACTGAGCTACAGAGGACTGAGCTACAGACTGAGTTACAGAGGACTGAGTTACAGAGGACTGAGCTACAGAGGACTGAGCTACAGAGGACAGAGCTACAGAGGACTGAGCTACAGAGGACAGAGCTACAGAGGACAGAGCTACAGAGGACTGAGCTACAGAGGACAGAGCTACAGAGGACAGAGCTACAGAGGAGAATAACATACATGCTGCAGTTTATAAAGAGAGAGTTTCACCAGTCTAAACTAATTAAAGCAGAGGTTACAACACTCTGTCTCGCTGGAATCATTCAAAGCTCTATATCTCTATCATAACCCTGGCCGTGACCTTCAACCTGGCCTCCTGAGATGTCTGTGAAACACACGGAAGACAGTTTACAGGGCTCCTGAAGCAGGTGTCAGAGCCCACATCAAACAAGCCCCACTAAGAGAGTGCGTTCAGTGGGCCTGTGTGCCAGGCCGGCAGGGCAGCCAAGACACACACCCATACATACACACACACACACACACACACACACACACACACACACACACACACACACACACACACACACACACACACACACACACACACACACACACACTTCCAGTACCGTGAAATGAAGGGCTGGACTGAGGGAGTCTTTAGTGCGTGTGTGTGTGTGTGTGTGTGTGTGTGTCCTTTGCTGTCTGTGTGAGACATGATGATGATGATGATGATAGTATGAGAAGAGGTTGACAGTCTGAGGATCGTTACAACTGACAGACAGAAGGGGTCTGACACACACACACACACGCACTGAGAGGAGGGGTCTGACAGGTGAGGACAGAGATCCAAAGGGAGAGAGATCCAAAGGCATCTAACCAACCTCCTGTTGTACGTCCCAAATGGCACCCTATTCCCTACATAGTGCACTACTTTTGTCCAGGGCTGGCACCCTATTCCCTACATAGTGCACTACTTTAGACCAGGGCTGGCACCCTATTCCCTACATAGTGCACTACTTTTGACCAGGGCTGGCACCCTATTCCCTACATAGTGCACTACTTTAGACCAGGGCTGACAAGCATTTATGTTTGATGTGCCTTGACCATTTCACAACCTCGTTGAACTAAAAATGACTCCGAAACTAGTCTTGTGGAACATGCAATTTGGACGTACCCCAGGTTCTCTCTCCTTCCTCCTGAAGTGTGCACTGACTCACCACTGTTGGATGAGGCCTGACCTGTCGCTGTCGCTGGTCATATAGGTAGCGCAGGTTCCGATTGGCTCCTGGATCTGTTGGCAATGGTGAGCGTCTACATGAGCCTCTTCAGCCTTCTGTTTCAGGATCTCACGAAAGTGGTCCGTCCCGATGCAGCCACAGAACGTGGCTACCTCGTTTGGCTTCTGGATCATCCACTACATAGTAGACAGTAGAGAAGGTTTTAGTACATTATCCACAAGAGAGGAGACAGTAGAGAAGCCGTCAGTACATTATCCACTAGAGAGGAGACAGTAGAGAAATCGTCAATACATGAACAACTACTTAAAAAAATACATATAATTTAACAAGGCAAGTCAGTTAAGAACAAATTCTAATTTACAATGATGGCCTAGAAACAGTGGGCCTTGTTCAGATCAACAGATTTTTGACTTTCAGCTCAGGGGTTTGATCTAGCAACCTTGCACTTACTGGCACAATGCTCTAACCACTAGCCTACCTGCCACCCTGCCATTAGAGAGGATACAGGGGAGAAACCATCACTACATTAACCACTAGAGAGGATACAGGGGAGAAACCATCACTACTTTAACCACTAGAGAAGATACAGGGGAGAAACAGTCAGTACATTTGGTATATCACAAATAAAGCATGTGGTCCTGATTGGCTCAGTTGGCAAAGTATGCGCTTGCAATGTCGTAGGTTCAATTCCCACTGGGGGTACCCCCCCCCCCCCATTAGCATGGTGTTGTAAGTAACAAGAACATTTCCCAGGACATAGACATATTGGCAAAAATCGTACATTCTAATTGCACTGTCCAATTTACAGTAGCTTTTACAGAGGAGGGTGCACAGTTATTAACTTGAAAATCTATTAACAAACCAATTAGGCAGACTTTAACATTTTGAACAGAAATGCAATGGTCCATTGGATCAGTCGAAAACTTTGCACATACACTGCTGCTGTCTAGTGGCCAAAAACGAAATTTCACCTGGGCTGTAAAAATACATTATGGTCTTTCTCTTGCATTTCAAAGATGATGGTACAAAAAAACTAAAACACATGTTGTCTTCTTTGTATTATCTTTTACCAGATCTAATGTGTTCTATTCTCCGACATTCATTTCTCATTTCCATAAACTTCAAAGTGTTCCCTTTCAAATGGTATCAAGGATATACATATCCCTGCTTCAGGTCCTGAGCTACAGGCAGTTAGATATGGGTAGGTCATTTTAGGCGAAAGTTGAAAGAAAAGGGGCGGATCCCTAAGAAACAGCATGATCATTACACAGGTGCACCTTTTGATGGGGACAATAAAAGGCCACTATAAAATGTTCTATTTTGTCACGCAATATAATGCCACAGATGTCTCAAGTTTTGAGGGAGCGTGCAATTGACACGCTGACTGC
>NC_088242.1:8021935-8044435 GCF_036934945.1 Oncorhynchus masou masou
AATATGAGTCCTTTGATTGGTTCATGATTTTGTTTTTTGGAATTCTTTCTTTTGAAGCAGTGGTGGTGTCCGCTTGGTTGGTTAGGTCCAAAACCAGCTGACTGAGAGGGCTCGTTTCTGGGCTCAGCTCTTGGGTTTGAAGTGCTTTAAATTGCAGACTTGAATCTGGACTTGAATTCAGATGGAGCAAAAACTTTAATGATATTTTCTATATTTTCATTATTACTGGAAAGCGGCCCAATTCTGCCCTACAGTACATGTAGTAGTTGGTGTATTTCTCTGGACTTGTAGAATTTTCCAACAGAATTCTGCATGTACAGTGCCTTGCAAAAGTATTCGGCCCCCTTGAACTTTGCGACCTTTTGCCACATTTCAGGCTTCAAACATAAAGATATAAAACTGTATTTTTTTGTGAAGAATGAACAACAAGTGGGACACAATCATGAAGTGGAAGGACATTTATTGGATATTTCAAACTTTTTTAACAAATCAAAAACTGAAAAATTGGGCGTGCAAAATTATTCAGCCCCTTTACTTTCAGTGCAGCAAACTCTCTCCAGAAGTTCAGTGATGATCTCTGAATGATCCAATGTTGACCTAAATGACAAATGATGACAAATACAATCCACCCGTTGTTGATTCTTCACAAAAAAATACAGTTTTATAACTTTATGTTTGAAGCCTGAAATGTGGCAAAAGGTCGCAAAGTTCAAGGGGGCCGAATACTTTCGCAAGGCACTGTATGGCTTCAATTGGATGGTTGTCCCACATTTTAAAGTCCAGTTTATTGAGTGGCCCCCAAACCTCACTTCTTTAAAGAGCTATTGGTAGGATATGGTGTATTTTGGCTTGCAAGTTTCCCCTTTTTTCATCCAAACAAAACAACGGTCATTATGGCCATGTGATGGGCCAGGTCTAGTAGAGCTGTGTTGTGATGGGCCAGGTCTAGTAGTGCTGTGTTGTGATGGGCCAGGTCCAGTAGAGCTGTGTTGTGATGGGCCAGGTCTAGTAGTGTTGTGTTGTGATGGGCCAGGTCTAGTAGTGCTGTGTTGTGATGGGCCAGGTCCAGTAGAGCTGCGTTGTGATGGGCCAGGTCCAGTAGAGCTGTGTTGTGATGGGACGTGTCTAGTAGAGCTGTGTATGATAGTAGAGCTGTGTTGTGATGGGCCAGGTCCAGTAGAGTTGTGTTGTGATAGTAGAGCTGTGTTGTGATGGGCCAGGTCCAATAGAGCTGTGTTGTGATGGGCCAAGTCCAGTAGAGCTGTGTTGTGATAGTAGAGCTGTGTTGTGATGGGCCAGGTCTAGTAGTGCTGTGTTGTGATGGGCCAGGTCCAGTAGAGCTGTGTTGTGATGGGACAGGTCCAGTAGAGCTGTGTTGTGATGGGCCAGGTCTAGTAGTGCTGTGTTGTGATGGGCCATGTCCAGGTCCAGTCGAGCTGTGTTGTGATAGTAGAGCTGTGTTGTGATTGGCCAGGTCTAGTAGAGCTGTGTTGTGATGGGCCAGGTCTCGTAGAGCTGTGTTGTGATGGGACAGGTCTAGTCAAGCTGTGTTGTGATGGGACAGGTCCAGTAGAGCTGTGTTGTGATTGGACAGGTCTAGTCGAGCTGTGTTGTGATGGGCCGGGTCCAGTAGAGCTGTGTTGTGATGGGACAGGTCTAGTCGAGCTGTGTTATGATGGGACAGGTCTAGTCGAGCTGTGTTGTGATAGTAGAGCTGTGTTGTGATTGGCCAGGTCCAGTAGAGCTGTGTTGTGATGGGCCAGGTCTAGTAGAGCTGTGTTGTGATGGGCCAGGTCTAGTAGAGCTGTGTTGTGATGTGACAGGTCTCGTCGAGCTGTGTTGTGATGGGACAGGTCTAGTCGAGCTGTGTTGTGATGGGCCTGGTCTCGTCGAGCTGTGTTGTGATGGGCCAGGTCTGGTTTGGTAAATCTGTGCTGTGTTGGGCCTGGTCTTGTAGAGCTGTGTTGTGATGGGCCAGGTCTGGTTTGATAAATCTGTGCTGTGTTGGGCCTGGTCTAGTAGAGCTGTGTTGTGATGGGCCAGGTCTGGTTTGGTAAATCTGTGCTGTGTTGGGCCTGGTCTAGTAGAGCTGTGTTGTGATGGGCCAGGTCTGGTTTGGTAAATCTGTGCTGTGTTGGGCCTGGTCTTGTAGAGCTGTGTTGTGATGGGACAGGTCTCGTAGAGCTGTGTTGTGATAGGTCGGGTCTCGTCGAGCAGTGTTGTGATGGGCCGGGTCTCGTCGAGCTGTGTTGTGATGGGCCAGGTCTGGTCTGGTAAATCTGTGCTGTGTTGGGACGGGTCTCGTCGAGCTGTGTTGTGATGTGCCAGGTCTGGTTTGGTAAATCTGTGCTGTGTTGGGCCTGGTCTTGTAGAGCTGTGTTGTGATGGGCCAGGTCTGGTTTGGTAAATCTGTGTTGTGATGTGACAGGTCTGGTTTGATAAATCTGTGCTGTGTTGGGCCTGGTCTAGTAGAGCTGTGTTGTGATGGGCCAGGTCTGGTTTGGTAAATCTGTGCTGTGTTGGGCCTGGTCTAGTAGAGTTGTGTTGTGATGGGCCAGGTCTGGTTTGGTAAATCTGTGCTGTGTTGGGCCTGGTCTTGTAGAGCTGTGTTGTGATGGGACAGGTCTCGTAGAGCTGTGTTGTGATGGGTCGGGTCTCGTCGAGCAGTGTTGTGATGGGCCGGGTCTCGTCGAGCTGTGTTGTGATGGGCCAGGTCTGGTCTGGTAAATCTGTGCTGTGTTGGGACGGGTCTCGTCGAGCTGTGTTGTGATGTGCCAGGTCTGGTTTGGTAAATCTGTGCTGTGTTGGGCCTGGTCTTGTAGAGCTGTGTTGTGATGGGCCAGGTCTGGTTTGGTAAATCTGTGTTGTGATGTGACAGGTCTCGTCGAGCTGTGTTGTGATGGGCCGGGTCTCGTCGAGCTGTGTTGTGATGGGACAGGTCTCGTCGAGCTGTGTTGTGATGGGCCGGGTCTCGTCGAGCTGTGTTGTGATGGGCCAGGTCTGGTAAATCTGTGCTGTGTTGGGCCTGGTCTCGTCGAGCTGTGTTGTGATGGGACAGGTCTGGTTTGGTAAATCTGTGCTGTGTTGGGCCTGGTCTTGTAGAGCTGTGCTGTAATAAGCCGTGTCTGGCTCCTCTCTCCTGAGGATGGTGGGGGTACTGTCCTTTCAGAAAGAGGAGTGGGGAGCCTCTGCTGCTGCTGGGGTCATGGGTGTGTGGGACCCTGCCAAGTGTTGCATCCTTTAGGTCCTTGGCAAACGCTCTGATACTGTCCTGATTGTAGCGATGTGTGCTGGGAGTCGGTCAGCAAGTTCAGGGAGTGAGTGTTTTAATAAATAAATGCAACATAAAACAAAACAAGAAACACGAACAACGTACAGACTAAACAATGAAACAGAACCAATAACGCCTGGGGAAGGAACCAAAGGGAGTGACATACATAGGGAAGGAACCACAGGGAGTGACATATATAGGGAAGGAACCAATGGGAGGGACATATATAGGGAAGGAACCAGAGGGAGTGATATATATAGGGAAGGAACCTGTGCTGTGACATATATAGGGAAGGAACCAAAGGGAGAGACATATATAGGGAAGGAACCACAGAGAGTGACATATATAGGGAAGGAACCAAAGGGAGTGACATATATAGGGAAGGAACCAAATGGAGTGACATATATAGGGAAGGAACCAAAGCGAGTGACATATATAGGAAAGGTACCAAATGGAGTGCCATATATAGGGAAGGCAGGGAGTGATATACATAGGGAAGGAACCAAAGGGAGTGACATATATAGGAAAGGAACCAAAGGGGGGATGGTGGGAAGGAACCAAAGGGAGTGACATATATAGGGAAGGAACCAAATGGAGTGACATATATAGGGAAGGAACCAAAAGGAATGACATATATAGGTAAGGAACCAATGGGAGGGACATATATGGGAAGGAACCAGAGGGAGTGATATATATAGGGAAGGAACCAAAGCGCTCTGATATATATAGGGAAGGAACCACAGGGAGTGGCATATATAGGGAAGGAACCAAAAGGAATGACATATATAGGTAAGGAACCAATGGGAGGGACATATATAGGGAAGGAACCAGAGGGAGTGATATATACAAGGGAAGGAACCAGAGTGACATATATAGGGAAGGAACCACAGGGAGTGATATATATAGGGAAGGAACCAAAGGGAGTGACATATATAGGGAAGGAACCAAATGGAGTGACATATATAGGGAAGGAACCAAAAGGAATGATATATATAGGTAAGGAACCAATGGGAGGGACATATATAGGGAAGGAACCAGAGGGAGTGATATATATAGGGAAGGAACCAAAGAGAGTGACATATATAGGGAAGGAACCACAGGGAGTGATATATATAGGGAAGGAACCAAAGGGAGTGACATATATAGGGAAGGAACCAAATGGAGTGACATATATAGGGAAGGAACCACAGGGAGTGACATATATAGGGAAGGAACCAAAGGGAGTGACATATATAGGGAAGGAACCAAAGGGAGTGACATATATAGGGAAGGAACCACAGGGAGTGATATACATAGGGAAGGAACCAAAGGGTGTGACATATATAGGAAAGGAACCAAAGGGAGTGACATATATAGGAAAGGAACCAAAGGGAGTGACATATACAGGGAAGGAACCAAAGGGAGTGACATATGTAGGTAAGGAACCAAAGTGAGTGACATATATAGGGAAGGAACCAAAGGGAGAGACATATATAGGGAAGGAACCAAAGGGATTGGCATATATAGGGAAGGAACCAAAATGAATGACATATATAGGGAAGGAACCAAAGAGAGTGACATATATAGGGAAGGAACCACATGGAGTGACATATATAGGGAAGGAACCAAAGGGAGTGACATATATAGGGAAGGAACCACAGGGAGTGACATATATAGGGAAGGAACCACAGGGAGTGACATATATAGGGAAGGAACCAAAGGGAGTGACATATATAGGGAATGAACCAAAGGGAGTGACATATATAGGGAAGGAACCACAGGGAGTGATATACATAGGGAAGGAACCAAAGGGTGTGACATATATAGGAATGGAACCAAAGGGAGTGACATATATAGGAAAGGAACCAAAGGGAGTGACATATATAGGGAAGGAACCAAAGGGAGTGACATATGTAGGTAAGGAACCAAAGGGAGTGACATATATAGGGAAGGAACCAAAGGGAGAGACATATATAGGGAAGGAACCAAAGGGATTGACATATATAGGGAAGGAACCAAAAGGAATGACATATATAGGGAAGGAACCAAAGAGAGTGACATATATAGGGAAGGAACCAAAGGGAGTGACATATATAGGGAAGGAACCAAAGGGAGGGACATATATAGGGAAGGAACCAAAGGGAGTGACATATATAGGGAAGGAACCAAATGGAGTGACATATATAGGGAAGGAACCAAAAGGAATGACATATATAGGTAAGGAACCAATGGGAGGGACATATATAGGGAAGGAACCAGAGGGAGTGATATATATAGGGAAGGAACCAAAGCGAGTGACATATATAGGGAAGGAACCACAGGGAGTGACATATATAGGGAAGGAACCAAATGGAGTGACATATATAGGGAAGGAACCAAAAGGAATGACATATATAGCTAAGGAACCAATGGGAGGGACATATATAGGGAAGGAACCAGAGGGAGTGATATATATAGGGAAGGAACCAAAGATAGTGACATATATAGGGAAGGAACCACAGGGAGTGATATATATAGGGAAGGAACCAAAGGGAGTGACATATATAGGCAAGGAACCAAATGGAGTGACATAAATAGGGAAGGAACCACAGGGAGTGACATATATAGGGAAGGAACCAAAGGGAGTGACATATATAGGGAAGGAACCAAAGGGAGTGACATATATAGGGAAGGAACCACAGGGAGTGATATACATAGGGAAGGAACCAAATGGTGTGACATATATAGGAAAGGAACCAAAGGGAGTGACATATATAGGAAAGGAACCAAAGGGAGTGACATATATAGGTAAGGAACCAAAGGGAGTGACATATGTAGGTAAGGAACCAAAGCGAGTGACATATATAGGGAAGGAACCAAAGGGAGAGACATATATAGGGAAGGAACCAAAGGGATTGACATATATAGGGAAGGAACCAAAGAGAGTGACATATATAGGGAAGGAACCACATGGAGTGACATATATAGGGAAGGAACCAAAGGGAGTGACATATATAGGGAAGGAACCACAGGGAGTGACATATATAGGGAAGGAACCACAGGGAGTGACATATATAGGGAAGGAACCAAAGGGAGTGACATATATAGGGAAGGAACCAAAGGGAGAGACATATATAGGGAAGGAACCAAAGGGATTGACATATATAGGGAAGGAACCAAAAGGAATGACATATATAGGGAAGGAACCAAAGAGAGTGACATATATAGGGAAGGAACCAAAGGGAGTGACATATATAGTGAAGGAACCAAAGGGAGTGACATATATAGGGAAGGAACCACAGGGAGTGACATATATAGGGAAGGAACCAAAGGGAGTGACATATATAGGGAAGGAACCACAGGGAGTGATATACATAGGGAAGGAACCAAAGGGTGTGACATATATAGGAAAGGAACCAAAGGGAGTGACATATATAGGAAAGGAACCAAAGGGATTGACATATATAGGGAAGGAACCAAAGGGAGTGACATATATATGGAAGGAACCAAAGGGAGTGACATATGTAGGGAAGGAACCAAAGGGAGTGACATATATAGGGAAGGAACCACAGGGAGTGACATATATAGGGAAGGAACCAAAGGGAGTGACATATATAGGGAAGGAACCACAGGGAGTGATATACATAGGGAAGGAACCAAAGGGTGTGACATATATAGGAAAGGAACCAAAGGGAGTGACATATATAGGAAAGGAACCAAAGGGATTGACATATATAGGGAAGGAACCAAAGGGAGTGACATATATATGGAAGGAACCAAAGGGAGTGACATATGTAGGGAAGGAACCAAAGGGAGTGACATATATAGGGAAGGGACCAAAGGGAGTGACATATACAGTGGGGCAAAAAAGTATTTAGTCAGCCACCAATTGTGCAAGTTCTCCCACTTAAAAATATGAGAGAGGCCTGTAATTTTCATCATAGGTACACTTCAACTATGACAGAAAAATTTAGGAAAAAAATCCAGAAAATCACATTGGAGGATTTATATTTGCAAATTATGGTGGAAAATAAGTATTTGGTCAATAACAAAAGTTTATCTCAATACTTTGATAAATACCCTTTGTTGGCAATGACAGAGGTCAAACATTTTCTATAATTCTTCACAAGGTTTTCACACACTGTTGCTGGTATTTTGGCCCATTCCTCCAAGCAGATCTACTCTAGAGCAGGGATGTTTTGGGGCTGTAGCTGTGCAATACGGACTTTCAACTCCCTCCAAAGATTTTCTATGGGGTTGAGATCTGGAGACTGGCTAGGCCACTCCAGGACCTTGAAATGCTTCTTACGAAGCCACTCCTTCGTTGCCCGGGCGGTGTGTTTGGGATCATTGTCATGCTGAAAGACACAGCCACGTTTCATCTTCAATGCCCTTGCTGATGGAGGGAGGTTTTCACTCAAAATCTCATGATACATGGCCCCATTCATTCTTTCCTTTACACGGATCAGTCGTCCTGGTCCCTTTGCAGAAAAACAGCCCCAAAGCATGATGTTTCCACCCCCATGCTTCACATTAGGTGTGGTGTTCTTTGGATGCAACTCAGCATTCTTTATCCTCCAAACACGACAAGGTGAGTTTTTACCAAAAAGTTATATTTTGGTTTCATCTGACCATATGACATTCTCCCAATCTTCTTCTGGATCATCCAAATGCTCTCTAGCAAACTTCAGACGGGTCTGGACATGTACTGGCTTAAGCAGGGGGACACGTCTGGCACTGCAGGATTTGAGTCCCTGGTGGCGTAGTGTGTTACTGATGGTAGGCTTTGTTACTTTGGTTCCAGGTCATTCACTAGGTCCCCGTGTGGTTCTGACATTTTTGCGATCATTTTGACCCCACTGGGTGAGATCTTTCTGGTGTCCTTTGACAGCTCTTTGGTCTTGGCCATAGTGGAGTTTGGAATGTGACTGTTTGAGGTTGTGGACATGTGTCTTTTATACTGATAACAAGTTCAAACAGGTGAAATTAATACAGGTAACGAGTGGAGGACAGAGTAGCCTCTTATAGAAGAAGAGAGACAGAAATCGTGCTTCTTTGTGGGTGACCAAATACTTATTTTCCACCATAATTTGCAAATAAACCAAAGGGAGTGACATATATAGGGAAGGAACCAAAGGGAGTGACATGTATAGGGAAGGTAATCGGGGAGGTGATGGAGTCCAGGTTAGTCTGATGCAGCCTGGTGACCTAGTGGCCGGAAGGGGACACAGATGAAGATGTACTTCATCGTATCAGTGTTGACCTGTCACAGTGGGGCCATTCTGACGTTGAGCAGTGAGGTCCACAGTGATCTGCTGATTTATCTTGTCCATCTACTTTCCTGGGAAGTCTTTTCTTGGTAGGAGGGTGGACACAACTATATTGGTTGTTGGGAACATAGCTTGTGCCCGTTCTGCCACTCTTCTCACTGCCCCAGATACATTTCCACCTTTGGCATGAAGGTGGTTTGTGCCCAGTGTGGATAATGGTGTTGTCAGGGGTGTCAATCCTGGTCTGACTGAGTAGCTGCATTGCACTGTCAGTTGTAGGACACCAGAACCTATGCACCTGGTGTCTAGGGAATCATCTTTCCTGGAATAAGAACTTCCCATTTGAATCAATAAGGATTGCAGTTGTGGGTGATTGTCTGGGTGGAGCAACTTGGGAGGCTGGTTGGCTGACCTGGGCTGGAGAAGACTGAGAAGCTGGTAGGTTCACCTGGGCTGGAGAAGACTGAGAGGCTGGTAGGTTGACCTGGGCTGTAGCAGACTGGGAGGCTGACCTGGGCTGTAGCAGACTGGGAGGCTGGTTGGCTGACCTGGGCTGTAGCAGACTGGGAGGCTGACCTGGGCTGTAGCAGACTGGGAGGCTCATCTAGGCTGGAGCAGACTGGGAGGCTGGTTGGCTGACCTGGGCTGTAGCAGACTGGGAGGGACTGGGACTGGTTATGCTGGTCTCAGGTTCTGCCTGTGTTGTACGAAGCTGGTGGACATGTTCTCTAGATACAGAGGACATAATGACTCGCTGCTGGTTGAGGGTGTCAATGTACCTCTCTCTCTGCTCTAGCTCCTCTCTCATTGTGCTCAGATGGTCTCTGAGGTTACCATGTGTCTAACTCAGTTTGTCCATTCTGCTTTCTAATTTAGCAATAGATGCTCTGCTCTCCTCCTTGAACTGTTTCATCTCTGCTTTTAGTTTCTGGACAGTGTCCTCCTCTTGAAGCTTGTTCTCTCTGAGTTCTATGACCTCTGCTTCGACTAGAGAGAGGGTGTGGTGGAAACGTTGCATAGCAGGTGTTCTTGGCTCTCATGTCCTTGGCTCTGTCTGCTGCAGGTGAGGAAGGTAGCGGGACACTGAGGGCTTCTTGCTGGGTCACAGAGACCGTTGGGGCCTGCTTTTCTCCATCTCACATTTGCTCTTGTTTTGCAACTGGTAAGATCTACAAACAGGCATTCATGGTTCTAAGCCATCATCAAACCTTTGAAACTTTTCTTTCTCTTTCTGGATGTCTGGTGGGTAAACAATTTCCATAGCAACGCTGGTGATGTTCGCTACAGTGTTGCAATAGAAGCATTGTTTCTTGTATTATTGTCTCTTGTGTCTTTAGAGGACTGTTTTACTTTGATGTCCTTTGTCTTCTGTCCTTATTTTGTCTTTCTTTTCTTCTGTTAACTAGTTATTTTTGGTTAGCTAGCTAGCTTCTTCCAGGAGAGGCCCTAGCAACTGCTTAGTAACTGGTAAAGAATTCAGCTAGCTAAGATAACTGCACAACAAAGCCTTTCTTCTTCGTCTGTTGCTTGTTTTGTCTCTTAATCATTCTTGTAGTTTTCTTTTGCTTTTTTTCAACGTAATTCACTCTAAAAACCATGTAAATTTCAATATTTGTAGGAGCTCATTTTTTCAGCATCTGCTGCTCAATTTGGAACATCTCTCTCTCTCTCATCTTTCTGTCATCTCTCTCTCTCTCCCTCTCTCTCTCTCCTCATCTCTCTCTCTCTCCTCATCTCTCTCCCTCTCTCTCTCTCTCTCCTCTTCTCTCTCTCTCTTTCTCTCTCTCTCTCCTCATCTCTCTCTCTCCTCTTCTCTCTCTCTCTCACTCACTCTCTTCTCATCTCTCTCTCTCTCTCATCTCTCTCTCCTCATCTCTCTCCTCATCTCTCTCTCTCTCCTCATCTCTCTCTCTCACTCACTCTCTTCTCATCTCTCTCTCTCTCTCATCTCTCTCTCCTCATCTCTCTCTCTCTCTCTCTCTCTCTCCTCTCTCTCTCTCTCTCTCTCTCTCTCTCTCTCTCTCTCTCTCTCTCTCTCTCTCTCTCTCTCTCTCTCTCTCTCTCTCTCTCTCTCTCTCTCTCTCTCTCTCTCTCTCCTCATCTCCCTCTCTCCTCATCTCTCTCTCTCTCTCTCTCTCTCTCTCTCTCTCTCTCTCTCTCTCTCTCCTCTCTCTCTCTCTCTCTCTCCTCATCATCTCTCTCTCTCTCTCTCTCTCTCCTCATCTCTCTCTCTCTCTCTCTCTCCTCTTCTCTCTCCCTCTCTCTCTCTCTCCCTCTCTCCTCATCTCTCTCTCTCTCTCCTCATCTCTCTCTCTCTCTCTCTCTCTCTCTCTCTCTCTCTCTCTCTCTCTCTCTCTCCTCATCTCTCTCTCTCCTCATCTCTCTCCTCATCTCTCTCTCTCCTCATCTCTCGCTCTCTCTCCCATGGAAATGGAAGCACGGTTCAGGTGTGCAGATGTTATTGTGGTGTGGGGGCTGTGCTTTGGCAAGGTGTGCTTTAACACTGTGGATTTGTTATGTTTTGGGGGTTTGAAGGACAAAATGGCCAGTAATTAGAGAGATGACTGTTCCAGTCATGTCCACGAGCCATGTTCCTACCACATGTCAGCTTGAGTCACGCTGTGTCCCCTCGTCCTCCTCACTCACAAACACACACACACAGTGACACACAAACAGTGACACCCACACAGTGACGAGACAGGCAGAGACGGGCACACACACACACACACACACACACACACAAACACACACACACACACACTTCCTCCTCCTGCTGCAGGCACCTCACACACTTATCAAGGTCAGTGGCCGGGGTACATGTCAAGTCCAATCTGATTTTCTACACGTTGTCGTGATGAGCTCCCAAACCAATGTCAGCAAGCGCTGCAGGCTGTAAACAATGACACAGTCCCAAATAGCACCCTATAGGGCTCTGGTCAAAAGTAGTGCACTATATAGGGAATAGAGCCCTATGGTCCCTGGTCAGAAGTAGTGCACTATATAGGGAATAGGGTGCCATTTGGGACACGCACAATGACAGCGAGCAGAGCTGTGTGTGCGTCTGTGTGTGTGGAGCGCTGTCAGGCCACTCCGGTAGGAATAGAGAAGGGCCACTCAGGGGCCCCTACCGTCCCTCTGATGATGACAGCATGGTGAATGACACATCAGAGCATCACGTGCGCACACACACACACACACACACACACACACACACACACACACACACACACACACACACACAAACACACTATACACACTACTAAACACACTATACACACAAACACACACAAACACACTATACACACTACTAAACACACTATACACACAAACACACACAAACACACTATACACACTACTAAACACACTATACACACAAACACACACAAACACACTATACACACTACTAAACACACTATACACACAAACACACACAAACACACTATACACACTACTAAACACACTATACACACAAACACACACAAACACACTATACACACTACTAAACACACTATAAAAACAAACACACGACACACACACCACTACACACACTATAGAAACAAACACACAACACACACACACTATACACACTATACACACTATACATACACACACCTCACACAATCACACTACACACACTACACACACTACACACACTATAGACACTATACACACACACACACACCTCACACAATCACACTACACACACTACACACACTATACACACACACTACACACACTATACACACACACTACACACACACAATCACACACTATACACACACACCTCACACACAATCACACTACACACACTACTACACACACTATACACACAAACACACAACACACACACCACGACACACACTACACACACACACTACTACACACACTATAAAAACAAACACACGACACACACACACACACACACACACTACACACACAATCACACTACACTTACACCACACACACTACTACAAACACACACTACACACACCACACACACTACACACACAAAACTACACACACTACACACACAAACACACCACACACACTACTACTACACACACTACACACACAATCACACACACACACAGTGTCGCACACAATCACACTACACACACAACACACACAAATGCACTACACACACAGTGTCACCCGCCAGCTACTTTAGTACATCAATAAACACAAAGCAAAGACAAGTATTTATAAATCCTCCATCATCATTACAAGCGTGTTTTAATCAAATCTATATTGTTTTAGCCCTGCCTAGGAGTGCTTTATGGAGTTAGATCAATTCATCTCAGAGGTTGCGTCTCGAATGGCACCCTACTCCCTATATGGAGTCTGGTCAAAAGTAGTGCACTAGGGAATAGGGAACTATTGGGGACGCTCCATGTCCATCTCTGGAACCCTGCAGACATCCCCTCCCCATCCTCAGATTAGGAGAGATAATACTTATATTATGACAAAAGCTCTATCTGTGGGGTCGCACGGAGGTCAACGAACCCTGCACCGAGTGTTCATGCTCAGTCACATCGCAATTATACTGCAGTGGCACAGACAGAAATTGGCAAATGTACATCAAGGAGCTTCATTACCGAGGGCCGCGTCAGTAGAATGAAGCAGGAGATGAGACAGAGAGAGATCTGGCCCCATGAGACATGTTAAAAAGAGAGAGAGATAGGGAGAGAGTGAGAGAGAGAGAGAGAGAGAGAGAGATCTGGACCCATGAGACATGTTAAAAAGAGAGAGAGATAGGGAGAGAGAGAGAGACAGAGAGAGAGAGAGAGAGAGAGAGAGAGAGAGAGAGATCTGGACCCATGAGACATGTTAAAAAGAGAGAGAGATGGAGAGAGAGGAGAGAGAGAGAGAGAGAGAGAGAGAGAGAGAGAGGGAGAGAGGGAGAGACAAAGAGAGAGAGAGAGGGAGGGAGAGAGAGGAAGAAGAGAGAGAGAGAGAGAGAGAGAGAGAGAGAGAGGGAGAGAGGGAGAGAGGGAGAGACAAAGAGAGAGAGAGAGAGAGAGAGAGAGAGGGAGAGAGAGAGAGGAGAGAGAGAGAGAGAGAGAGAGAGAGGGAGAGAGAGAGGAAGAGAGAGAGAGAGAGAGAGAGAGAGGGAGAGAGAGAGGGAGAGAGAGAGAGAGAGAGAGAGAGTGAGACGATAGAGAGACAGATGATAGAGAGAGAGAGATGATAGAGAGAGAGAGATGATAGAGAGAGAGACGATAGAGAGACAGATGATAGAGGGAGAGAGAGGATAGAGAGAGAGTGAGAGAGATGGAGTGAGAGAGAGGGAGAGAGAGATGAGATGAGCGAGAGATTAGAGAGAGTCGATAGAGAGAGAGATGATAGAGAGAGATGATAGAGAGAGAGAGGATAGAGAGAGAGATGATAGAGAGACAGATGATAGAGAGAGTCTATAGAGAGAGATGATAGAGAGAGAGAGGATAGAGAGAGATGATAGAGAGAGAGACGATAGAGAGACAGATGATAGAGAGAGATGATAGAGAGAGAGAGATGGTAGAGAGAGAGATGTTAGAGAGAGAGAGAGGGAGAGAGAGAGAGAGACAGAGAGAGAGACAGAGAGAGAGATAGGTCACAGATCAGATGAGCTCCTGCATTTTTCAGCATTTTCTTTAAAAAAGATAGATTAGGAGTTAGATAAACTTGGATTTTTTGTCAGGAACACATACTGGATTCTACCCTCTACAACATAACCCCCACTTCAAATCAAAACTTAAAACCTACAACCTGATTTTGGACGGAATTACGGAATCACCTGGAAGGTTCACAACTACCAAGATTTATTTCTCTATACAGCAAATTCTCTGGAAAACAACAGAAACCTGGAAAACCCCATCCAACCTGGAACTGAGTGAGTAATGCTTAGTCCGAAACTATATTTTAAAAGCCAAAAGCCAAGAAGAAAAATACAAAACATTACTTTATAAGGACTGAATTCTTGATACAGCTTCAACTAGCACTGACGTGTCAAGTGAGAGGTGTCAAAGCCCATTAGCCCAACAATGGCAGGAGAGTCACACAGTCTACCCCAACCAAATGGAGAGGCCTTAGAGGCTCCCTCCCGCTGTTCAGAGGTAATTAAAATACAGTACCCTTTGCATGTAAAGAATGATAAGTCAAGAAAAGATTACAAAATTAAGCTCCTTATGGAAAATCAAGAGACACTTTTTGCTGACTATTACAAAAATGGGAACATCAGCAACCTTATCTTCCACACAAACATCCCCTGGCATGGCACAGTGCTATATTAGCACACTACCCCTTTGTTAAGAGAGGGGGGGTTAACGAGGGCTGGAAACTCAGAATACCAGATAACGAGGACTCTGAGTCAAGTAATATTAATATCTATAAGTCCGGAACAGTGATGGTACAGAGTAACCCCAAACAGTTTCAGCTGGACTTTCACCTAATCAAAGAATTAGCCCAGCAGGAGAAGCTCTCCCTTGATAAAGATACCCCCACACCGAGCTGGTCAGACCAGACCTCTTCACTATGTAACCCCACAGACGAGCAACCCCCAGCGGAGAGTCAACCCCCCAACACAGATTATCACTCCCTCATTGAAATGAAGGACAAATTCACCCAGCTGGAGATAAGGCAAGTGGAGCTGGAACAGCAGGTGATTAGACTTCAGTCAGCACAGACCCAGACAACAGCCCAGCACAACAACAGCCCCTTAACCAGACCAGGAGAGCTGGAGGTGGACAGAGACATATCTGCACTTTGGACAGTGGTGAGACAAATACAACAGGAGAAAGAGGAGCAGAACAGAGCCCTAGAGGAGAGTATCAGAATGCTGGTGGAGGAGAGGTTGAGGGGATGGAGGAGAGGGTGAGGGGGATGGAGGAGAGGTTGAGGGGGGCGGCGTGTGACAGAGAACAACCCACTAGAGAGGTGGCCACCCCCACAGAGAAGCAAGCAGAACAGCCCACCTCAGCACCCAACAAAAGTCTCGACACCAAAGCAGAACAGACAAATGAAGAACCCCAAGCCCACCGGCTCTCACCCCCTCTGAGCACCCCCCCTGTCAGCCACCCTGATAGCCCTTCTGATAACCCCCCCACACCCACTGAGGACAAACACAAGACACAGATTGTACTACTTATGGACTCAAATGGGAAATATATAGAAGAAAAAAAAACTTTTTCCCAAACACAGTGTGTCTAAACTCTGGTGTCCAAACACCCAGAGCGCCCTAGACCTTCTGTCTGAGGCCAAACTAGGCTCACCCAGCCACATAATAATACACACAGGCACAAACAACCTGAGGGCACAACAGGAAAGAGTGGCCACAGCACTGAAGGGAGTGATTGAAAAGGCTTCTTCTACTTTCCCCAACGCACAAGTGGTTATCTCCACCCTGCTACCACGAAAAGACTTCCACCCTGCCACAATACAGCGGGTAAATGCAAGTATTTCCCGTGACTGTGCCTCAAAACCAAACGTTTTCCTGGCCCACCACTCCACCCTGGACTTGAACAGCCTCTATGACCAGGTCCACCTCTACAAGGCAGCAGTGCCCATATTTGCCCGAACTCTAAAGGACATCGCTCTCAAACGTATCCCCAACACTTCACACAGGAGCAACAGATCAATAGACACCCCACCCAGACCAGCGAGACACCCTCCCAGACCTGCAGGACCCCCCCCCGGACCTACACATAGAGGACCCACGCCAAGAGGAATTACATCCAGACCACCGCACACCCAGACACATCCACACCCCTACCCCCACCAATCAACACCCCCACGTCAACCATGCCCACACCCCATTTAGGCCCCCTCAGATCAGACCTATGCCACTCCTGCCCACCCCATGCACCCCACCCCCGCAAAGAGGGCCTCAACATGGAAGCCACACATACGCCCAGGTAGTGAGCGGGCAAACAGTCCCAACCCCCACTCTCACACTCGCCCAAGCCAATGGCATGTACCAGATGCTCAGCAGGCTCTGCTCACACTTACTGGCCTGAGGCCAAACCACAACCAACAACATTGGACACTTTATGGAACAAAAAGCCTTTACTATTTCATCCTGGAATATCCAAGGCCTGAGGTCATCTGCCTTTGGCCTGAAGAGCAGAAACCCGGACTTCACCAAAGAAATCGGTAATACAGACATTGTCATCCTGCAAGAAACCTGGTATAGAGGAGACAGACCCACTGGATGCCCTCTAGGTTACAGAGAGCTGATGGTCCCATCCACCAAACTACCAGGTGTGAAACAGGGAAGGGACTCGGGGGGTATTCTAATTTGGTATAGAGCAGACCTAACTCACTCCATTAAATTAATCAAAACAGGAACATTCTACATTTGGCTAGAAATTCAAAAGGAAATTATCCTAAACAGAGAAAAATGTCCTCCTGTGTGCTACCTATATCCCCCCACTAGAATCCCCATATTTTAATGAAGACAGCTTCTCCATCCTGGAGGGGGAAATCAATCATTTCCAGGCCCAGGGACATGTACTAGTCTGTGGCGACCTAAATGCCAGAACCGGACAAGAACCTGACACCCTCAGCACACAAGGGGACAAACACCTGCCTGGAGGTGACAGCATTCCCTCCCCCGTATGCCCCCCTAGGCACAACTATGACAACATAACCAACAAAAACGGTTCACAACTCCTGCAGCTCTGTCGCACGCTGGGTATGTACATAGTCAATGGTAGGCTTCGAGGGGACTCCTATGGTAGGTACACCTATAGCTCATCTCTTGGCAGTAGTACTGTAGACTACTTTATCACTGACCTCAACCCAGAGTCTCTCAGAGCGTTCACAGTCAGCCCACTGACACCCCTATCAGACCACAGCAAAATCACAGTCTACCTAAACAGAGCAATACTCAATCACGAGGCATCAAAGCCAAAGGAACTGAGTAACATTGAGAAATGCTATAGATGGAAGGAATGCAGTTTGGAAACCTACCAAAAAACAATTAGGCAACAACAAATTCAATCCCTTTTAGACAATTTCCTGGGTAAAACGTTCCACTGTAATAGTGAAGGTGTAAACTTGGCAGTAGAAAATCTTAACAGTATATTTGACCTCTCAGCTTCCCTATCAAATCTAAAAATCTCAAATAGAAAACCGAAGAAAATTAACAACAATGACAAATGGTTTGATGAAGAATGCAAAAATCTAAGAAAGAAATTGAGAAACCTGTCCAACCAAAAACATAGAGACCCGGAAAACCTGAGTCTACGCCTTCACTATGGTGAATCACTAAAACAATACAGAAATACACTACGGAAAAAGAAGGAACAGCATGTCAGAAATCAGCTCAATGTAATTGAAGAATCCATAGACTCTAACCACTTCTGGGAAAATTGGAAAACACTAAACAAACAACAACACGAAGAATTATCTATCCAAAATGGAGATGTATGGGTAAACCACTTCTCCAATCTTTTTGGCTCTATAACAAAGAATAAAGAGCAAAAACATATACATGATCAAATACAGATCTTAGAATCAACTATTAAAGACTACCAGAACCCACTGGATTCTCCAATTACATTGAATGAGTTACAGGACAAAATAAAAACCCTCCAACCCAAAAAGGCCTGTGGTGTTGATGGTATCCTCAATGAAATGATCAAATATACAGACAACAAATTCCAATTGGCTATACTAAAACTCTTTAACATCATCCTTAGCTCTGGCATCTTCCCCAATATTTGGAACCAAGGACTGATCACCCCAATCCACAAAAATGGAGACAAATTTGACCCCAATAACTACCGTGGAATATGCGTCAACAGTAACCTTGGGAAAATCCTCTGCATTATCATTAACAGCAGACTCATGCACTTCCTCAATGAAAACAATGTACTGAGCAAATGTCAAATTGGCTTTTTACCAAATTACCGTACAACAGACCATGTATTCACCCTGCACACCCTAATTGACAACCAAACAAACCAAAACAAAGGCAAAGTCTTCTCATGCTTTGTTGATTTCAAAAAAGCCTTCGACTCAATTTGGCATGAGGGTCTGCTATACAAACTGATGGAAAGTGGTGTTGGGGGTAAAACATACGTCAGCACAGACCCAGACAACAGCCCAGCACAACAACAGCCCCTTAACCAGACCAGGAGAGCTGGAGGTGGACAGAGACATATCTGCACTTTGGACAGTGGTGAGACAAATACAACAGGAGAAAGAGGAGCAGAACAGAGCCCTAGAGGAGAGTATCAGACTGCTGGTGGAGGAGAGGTTGAGGGGATGGAGGAGAGGGTGAGGGGGATGGAGGAGAGGTTGAGGGGGGCGGCGTGTGACAGAGAACAACCCACTAGAGAGGTGGCCACCCCCACAGAGAAGCAAGCAGAACAGCCCACCTCAGCACCCAACAAAAGTCTCGACACCAAAGCAGAACAGACAAATGAAGAACCCCAAGCCCACCGGCTCTCACCCCCTCTGAGCACCCCCCCTGTCAGCCACCCTGATAGCCCTTCTGATAACCCCCCCACACCCACTGAGGACAAACACAAGACACAGATTGTACTACTTATGGACTCAAATGGGAAATATATAGAAGAAAAAAAACTTTTTCCCAAACACAGTGTGTCTAAACTCTGGTGTCCAAACACCCAGAGCGCCCTAGACCTTCTGTCTGAGGCCAAACTAGGCTCACCCAGCCACATAATAATACACACAGGCACAAACAACCTGAGGGCACAACAGGAAAGAGTGGCCACAGCACTGAAGGGAGTGATTGAAAAGGCTTCTTCTACTTTCCCCAACGCACAAGTGGTTATCTCCACCCTGCTACCACGAAAAGACTTCCACCCTGCCACAATACAGCGGGTAAATGCAAGTATTTCCCGTGACTGTGCCTCAAAACCAAACGTTTTCCTGGCCCACCACTCCACCCTGGACTTGAACAGCCTCTATGACCAGGTCCACCTCTACAAGGCAGCAGTGCCCATATTTGCCCGAACTCTAAAGGACATCGCTCTCAAACGTATCCCCAACACTTCACACAGGAGCAACAGATCAATAGACACCCCACCCAGACCAGCGAGACACCCTCCCAGACCTGCAGGACCCCCCCCCGGACCTACACATAGAGGACCCACGCCAAGAGGAATTACATCCAGACCACCGCACACCCAGACACATCCACACCCCTACCCCCACCAATCAACACCCCCCCACGTCAACCATGCCCACACCCCATTTAGGCCCCCTCAGATCAGACCTATGCCACTCCTGCCCACCCCATGCACCCCACCCCCGCAAAGAGGGCCTCAACATGGAAGCCACACATACGCCCAGGTAGTGAGCGGGCAAACAGTCCCAACCCCCACTCTCACACTCGCCCAAGCCAATGGCATGTACCAGATGCTCAGCAGGCTCTGCTCACACTTACTGGCCTGAGGCCAAACCACAACCAACAACATTGGACACTTTATGGAACAAAAAGCCTTTACTATTTCATCCTGGAATATCCAAGGCCTGAGGTCATCTGCCTTTGGCCTGAAGAGCAGAAACCCGGACTTCACCAAAGAAATCGGTAATACAGACATTGTCATCCTGCAAGAAACCTGGTATAGAGGAGACAGACCCACTGGATGCCCTCTAGGTTACAGAGAGCTGATGGTCCCATCCACCAAACTACCAGGTGTGAAACAGGGAAGGGACTCGGGGGGTATTCTAATTTGGTATAGAGCAGACCTAACTCACTCCATTAAATTAATCAAAACAGGAACATTCTACATTTGGCTAGAAATTCAAAAGGAAATTATCCTAACAGAGAAAAATGTCCTCCTGTGTGCTACCTATATCCCCCCACTAGAATCCCCATATTTTAATGAAGACAGCTTCTCCATCCTGGAGGGGGAAATCAATCATTTCCAGGCCCAGGGACATGTACTAGTCTGTGGCGACCTAAATGCCAGAACCGGACAAGAACCTGACACCCTCAGCACACAAGGGGACAAACACCTGCCTGGAGGTGACAGCATTCACTCCCCCGTATGCCCCCCTAGGCACAACTATGACAACATAACCAACAAAAACGGTTCACAACTCCTGCAGCTCTGTCGCACGCTGGGTATGTACATAGTCAATGGTAGGCTTCGAGGGGACTCCTATGGTAGGTACACCTATAGCTCATCTCTTGGCAGTAGTACTGTAGACTACTTTATCACTGACCTCAACCCAGAGTCTCTCAGAGCGTTCACAGTCAGCCCACTGACACCCCTATCAGACCACAGCAAAATCACAGTCTACCTAAACAGAGCAATACTCAATCACGAGGCATCAAAGCCAAAGGAACTGAGTAACATTGAGAAATGCTATAGATGGAAGGAATGCAGTTTGGAAACCTACCAAAAAACAATTAGGCAACAACAAATTCAATCCCTTTTAGACAATTTCCTGGGTAAAACGTTCCACTGTAATAGTGAAGGTGTAAACTTGGCAGTAGAAAATCTTAACAGTATATTTGACCTCTCAGCTTCCCTATCAAATCTAAAAATCTCAAATAGAAAACCGAAGAAAATTAACAACAATGACAAATGGTTTGATGAAGAATGCAAAAATCTAAGAAAGAAATTGAGAAACCTGTCCAACCAAAAACATAGAGACCCGGAAAACCTGAGTCTACGCCTTCACTATGGTGAATCACTAAAACAATACAGAAATACACTACGGAAAAAGAAGGAACAGCATGTCAGAAATCAGCTCAATGTAATTGAAGAATCCATAGACTCTAACCACTTCTGGGAAAATTGGAAAACACTAAACAAACAACAACACGAAGAATTATCTATCCAAAATGGAGATGTATGGGTAAACCACTTCTCCAATCTTTTTGGCTCTATAACAAAGAATAAAGAGCAAAAACATATACATGATCAAATACAGATCTTAGAATCAACTATTAAAGACTACCAGAACCCACTGGATTCTCCAATTACATTGAATGAGTTACAGGACAAAATAAAAACCCTCCAACCCAAAAAGGCCTGTGGTGTTGATGGTATCCTCAATGAAATGATCAAATATACAGACAACAAATTCCAATTGGCTATACTAAAACTCTTTAACATCATCCTTAGCTCTGGCATCTTCCCCAATATTTGGAACCAAGGACTGATCACCCCAATCCAAAAATGGAGACAAATTTGACCCCAATAACTACCGTGGAATATGCGTCAACAGTAACCTTGGGAAAATCCTCTGCATTATCATTAACAGCAGACTCATGCACTTCCTCAATGAAAACAATGTACTGAGCAAATGTCAAATTGGCTTTTTACCAAATTACCGTACAACAGACCATGTATTCACCCTGCACACCCTAATTGACAACCAAACAAACCAAAACAAAGGCAAAGTCTTCTCATGCTTTGTTGATTTCAAAAAAAGCCTTCGACTCAATTTGGCATGAGGGTCTGCTATACAAACTGATGGAAAGTGGTGTTGGGGGTAAAACATACGACATCATAAAATCCATGTACACAAACAACAAGTGTGCGGTTAAAATTGGCAAAAAAACACACAAATTTCTTCACACAGGGTCGTGGGGTTAGACAGGGATGCAGCTTAAGCCCCACCCTCTTCAACATATATATCAACGAACTGGCACGGGCACTAGAAAAGTCTGCAGCACCCGGCCTCACCCTACTAGAATCTGAAGTCAAATGTCTGCTGTTTGCTGATGATCTGGTGCTTCTGTCACCAACCAAGGAGGGCCTACAGCAGCACCTAGATCTTATGCACAGATTCTGTCAGACCTGGGCCCTGACAGTAAATCTCAGTAAGACCAAAATAATGGTGTTCCAAAAAAGGTCCAGTCACCAGGACCACAAATACAAATTCCATCTCGACACTGTTGCCCTAGAGCACACAAAAAACTATACATACCTTGGCCTAAACATCAGCGCCACAGGTAACTTCCACAAAGCTGTGAACGATCTGAGAGACAAGGCAAGAAGGGCATTCTATGCCATCAAAAGGAACATAAATTTCAAC